>NW_027183981.1:2162500-2425000 GCF_041296385.1 Aphelocoma coerulescens | reverse complement strand
ATCGATCTCAGAGTGTAAAAGGACACAAGAGATTTCAGTTTAAATCAAAACAGTGCACCTTTATTAAGTGCCCACAACACAGTAATGCAATAGAAGAGAGAAAGAGAGAGAGAGAGAGACACAAAGTAGGGATGAAGAAAAAGAGGGGGGGGGGCAATAGCTACCAACGGATGAGACGAAGTCCTCGTGGTCTTCCGCCAATAGATTCGTCTTCTTTCCGTGGGGGAGATCTCTCCGACTTGGTTATTTCAGAAAGTCCCTTTATAGTCCTTTTCAGAAGCGAGGGGCAACTGGCCAAGAGGTTGGGAAATTTACAGCCATTGTTGTGGAGTCTGTTGCTTTGGGAAACAGGTACAGGACAGACGCACAAGACCGGTGTGCAGGACAGGTGTGCAGGACAGGTCGTTCCTTTCCGCTTCAGCGCAGTCCTTCCCGCCTGGGCAGCAAGAACGGCGCAGTCCATTGTTACCTGCACTAATTTTCCTCAGGAATGCGTACCAGTTCCCAGCGGGCACACCCGTAGGCAACACTCGGCAGACATCCCACCTCAGCCAGGCCAGGACTCCTGTGCTCAGTCTCTGTTCTCGGCGATGATCGTGAGGCAGATGAGGGATCTTTGGACCGTCTCTTACAGATGTACATCATGATATTCCTGTACATCTCACTAACCAGATGGACCACATGGGAATCAACCCCCGTCTTAACTAAACCAGCGATGATATGCTGGTGGCAAACTCAAAAGCCTTGGCAATATCCACAAACAGAACCCTCAGATTCAATGCTCCTGTTTTGCTTTTTTAACCAGAAGCTGCAACAGCTTAAGGTTCTCAGAACAATCAGAAGCACTAATAAAACGCCATTGTCTGGGGTTATTGGGACAAGCTTGGACCAGTCTCGCCATAGCAATCCTGGGGAACAACCTAAACACCATCGAGGCAATGGAGATAGGTCTCCAGTTATTCATATCACCAAGTTTCTCCTCGTTGGAAGACTTGGGTATCAAAACCGTCTTGCAGTCCCGTAGTGCATCCGGTATAGTTCCGGTAGCACGCCAGAGGTTGAAGATCACTCTCAACTGGGAAAATTTAGGGTCTGTTTCAATAAGATGACCCAGAGTAATCCCATCTGGCCCAGGAGCAGAGGTTTTACGCATGTCTTCCATGTTCTTACCAATCTCTTTTTCAGTAATCAGGTCCTGATACATGGTGTTATCTGCTTCCCTGTATACAGGGAAGGTTTCAAGACCATTAAAAAACCCCGATGTTTCCCATCTCTCTTTAAATGTGCTGTGGACAATGCCCGATGGTATTTGGCATTGCAGGGCTTCCGTGTCATCCAAAATAATACGCACCATCCTTCCTCTGTGTAACTGAAACAGTTTCTGATATCTTAGATATTTCCCATGCTTCAAAGCTCTTTTCTGCATCCACTTAGTTTTTGTTTTGGATGCTTTCTGGCCACGAGGCCTTTGCAACTTGGATGCTTTATGGCTAAGCCTATTCAGGCTATCCCAAAACTTCTCATACACCTCATTCACCACCACCTGCGGATCTTGCACACACAATACTTTCTCAAAGGCCTCCTGGCAAATGGTGAATTCACCAGCCAATAGCCTCAGCTCAATGGCATCATGATAGTGGAGCATTGAGCATCCCTCACTTTGCCCTTCAGCAGATTGGGGAGGTTCTTCTCTCCCTATTTGTCTGCCTTCTCTAGATTGAACTTTCTTAGAGTGACCTTTTCCCAGGAGGTGTCTTTTATCACTAATCTGCTTGGGCGTCTTTGATGGTATATGCTCCACTATGAGCTGATTGATGTTCCTGCTACTGGCATACTTTACCACCGACTCAGGAGAGCCTCTTCCTCCTCAGTCCATACTCTCTTATGCGCCCCCTGTAAAGATGACTCTTTAGAATGGGAGACTACAATCCGTTCCACATTTCGCACAAGAGGATGTTGCAGTCTCTTGTGCTGGCCTAGTCCTATCTTGGTAACAAACCTCACAGACCCAACTGCCTGTGGGAGCCACACACGCATCACTCTTGCACCGAGGGACGTGACAGGCAATACTGTGGTATTTAAGATTTTGCTTACCACATTTAGTGCATCTAAACCAGATCTTTTTCTGCCCATGGGCCTTTTTCAGATGGTCGACCAGCCCTAGCATCCTAGTAAACCGGGTCGAACAGCATGGACTTGATGGATCTTTATCCGGAACGGACATAACAGGAGTTCCTGTTACTGTCCCGCCCTCACTGATCCCGGGAGGAGCTTCAGGTGTCTCAGGCGCCGGGCCTCCCACTTATTTTACACCTCTCATGTCTCTTCACAGCGCCAGACTAGAGTCAAGCTCAACAGGGCCATCTTTCCCCGCTGATTCCACCAAGCCCGTTCCCTTGGCTGTGGTTTTGCTGGATAGTAGGTAGGGACAGTGGGAATCTCGTTCATCCATTCATGCACGTCACTAATTTGATGACGAGGCATTTGGCTATTTACTAAACATACAAAATTATATGTTTCTTTTCCGGGTTAAGTATAGGTGGCCCATCCACCTGGTCAGATTCGAATTTCTTGCCCAAATATGGGCAAGACATGGTATGACGGATGAACCCCTCCCTCCCAAACCCAATTCCACTGTCTAGCTGAATCCATACAGGGAAGAGGCCTTTATTATAGAGGTACAAACAGCTCCTCAGGTTCTCTTACTTCACACTCAATTTCTTCTTCCTGATCCGGCCCAGAGGGCAAGAACTCATATGGTTCAGGAAGTACAGCCAAGCACTCCGCAGTGTTACCCCGATGGATACCAACTTTATAAACTAATCTGGAGTTTATAAACTCCAAAGACACAAGATCAAAACTTTCCTCACATAACACTGCAGGAGGTGATGGAACTCTGGCATCTCTGACCCACAGATCTAAAGGATCAGTTTGAGTGGCCGTTGACACGTACCGCAATACCACAGATTGTACCATTGTCAGACCAAAAGCTGGCGTTTGGTCAAAGTCAAATGAGGGTTGTCAAAGTCGGCAGTTGGAACCCTTGACCAAGCTGCCGACTGTGTCCAACCAAAGCCTGTGGACAAGGCTTTGGGCTACAGCAAATGGCTGTGCCAACAATTTTATTTCTGCAATCCATGTAGCTACCACTGGGTGGCGATTCCAGCAATAGGGAGGGGAGATATTACCCCCTCACTCACACTGGGGCAGAGGTCGACTTAGTTGCCCTTTCGGGTATCCAGCGGGACCATGAGGAGGTGCTACCTCTGCAGCTATGCCCAGTTAGTAACTATGACTTCTTAAGAGAGTCATAGTTACTCCTGCCAGTCATAGTTATTTTATGAGCGTACATACACATATATGCACCTTTTCCGGGTTAAGTAAAGGTGCCCCATCCACCTAAGTTGCAATTGGTATTTAGTCAATTTGATGGTATATTGACGTGGCTATGAATACACAGTTTGCAGCGTTTGACAAGCAAGATTTTCATCGTCTGGCTTGTCAACAGACTCGGGCACAACCAAGGCTACCAGTGACGTGGCCCTGTACAACATGAATGCTGTGTTCCCGTGAAAGCCCGATCTGTATTGGGATCCAAGCCCTGTGCCCGATGGGGTCTGGATCCCTGCCATGTCTCCACCACTCAACGCCACTGGGTTGTGAGCAGCGCGGAGCCCTCTCATGGCTTGCCCCCATGATGGAAGACACATACCACCGAGGGATGCCTGCCCTGTCTCACAGTTACTTGACTGACATATGTTTCCCCTCAAAAACACAGAGGACAGCCAAGCAGGCCCTGGCTAGCCAAGGAGTACCTCGTGCAAAAGTCCAGTAAACTGGAAGGTCCCATGAGTCATGGCAGCACTACCTTCCAAGCCCTGCCAGACTTTACCCAGCTATACCACCCCGTGGGTAAGGGGCTCGATGGCTCATGTCTCCAGACTCACTGGCAAGAGGTCTGGAATTGCATGAGAATCACCACCACAAGCTTTCATCACCAGAAAGATACTATCGAGTGGGGGGTGAAGCCACTCGATAAGGCGGGAGGGTCCATGTTCTCCCGTTTACTGGGGTAGAGGCCGATTTGGTTACCGTGGGTGGGGCATCTGGCGGGACCAACGAGGAGGTACGGCTTTTGGAGCTAAGCCCAGTTTGCAACTTAATTGTCCCGACTTTTGAATAGACGTACAAAATTATATGTTTCTTTTCCGGGTTAAGTAAAGGTGGCCAATCCACCTGGTCAGATTCGAATTTATTGCCCAAAATGTGGGCGAGACACATTATGACAGATGAACGCCTCCCACCCAAAACCGATTCCACTGTCCAGCTGATACCATGCAGGGAAAGGGCCTTTATTATATTAAAGGTACAAACAATCGGGCTTTGCTAGCAAATATATACAATGTTCATGGAAGAGAAGAGCGGTCTGGATGCTAGGGCCTGGGCAAGCTTCCCTAGCCTTGTTTTAGAGAGTCCCAAGGCCTGTAGCAATTCAGAGTTCTTTTCATACCATTTTCCCTGTGCTCCTAAGGGAAAACAGACAAACTCTACACTGTTACATTAGTGAGGTCGCAAATCTGTGGTAGAAGGCGTTGATATTTTTTTACCTTCTCTGCAGCAGCCTCTTTCAATGAAGAATTGCTATGCTCATATCTCACCGTCACATCGACTACAAGTGCCTTTGCATCCTTAACAAAGATTAAATCCGGCTTATATAATTCATTTTCTTCATCTCTCAAATGTGGTTCCTGAAAAACTGTCCAATTCTCCCTCGTAGCCTCCAGGCTAAGGGTTTCACAGATGGAATTATGCCTCTTGATCCTGGCTTCTTGAGTAATTGGACAGTTTCCGATGATGTGGGCGGTTGATTCATAATCAGTGCCACAGTGTCTGCAAGATCTAACGCAAACATCGTGTTGACCCCTTGCCAGAAAGTCCCGTATGGGGTAGACATTCTCTCTTAATTGCAGAGCTGTTACGAGTTTTCTGTGGGGAATGCCGCGGTAGTGTACTGACCAATCATTACTGATCTTATCATTCTCAAAATTCTTGATCCCATGGCCCTGGGCAACGAGATATTTCCATTTATTAAATTCAGCTTTCCGCCAGTCACAAGGTCTAGGAAGGTGGATTTTGGAACGTGGAGCCTCCCACTCAGACAGGACTTCACCTCCTTCACTAACCAGTCACAGGGATAGGCTCCCAAATTGGTGGGATGGACTCTCTTGCCCCACCAGCTTTCAACCATAATTTCTCATATTCCAGTTCCAGATGTTCTCCCTTCAAAAATGAAACCAGAGTACCATCTGAAGATTGAGCTAACTTATGCAATCTTCATGCTTGAATACTAGGTATAAGCGCCGCTAGTTTGATAATTCCTAACCCTCCATCTTTAAATCTCGAATAAAAGATGGCATCACGTGTACAGGTTGGGAGGTGAAGCCACTCCTTGACCGTCTTCTTGATCATAAGGTCAAAGGATTTGAGGAGCCCAGCTCTTACCTCGGTATGGTCGGCCAGATATATCAGTCAAGGGATGGTATATGTCCTGAGTATATCGGCTTTCTGAAGAGGTTTCAGTGGTGCACTCCCAATCTGATGGAGCCACTCTTCAAGTTTTGTAGGAAGGCCTGGATCAGCAAAACCGGTCCAAGGATCAATCTGAGTTCCCGGGTCGATCATGTTGAGGGGAGTCCCTCCAATTTGCCAAACAGGACAATCATTGATGGTATACACGTCCTTAGTTGGTTTGATGTAAAAACCGTGGCACTTCTCCCCTTGAGTTTGGAGACTATAGGAGAAAGTTTCACGAAGGATGTCTGGACTTCAGGCGGCTCTCTTGAAAGCTGTTTATTGCATAGGTGAAGTTACAGCATTTCAGGGAGTGGGTATCCAGAGCCAGCCCTACAGCTGCCAGCTCCAGCTGTAGGCATGCCTGAAGCCACTTTCTGTTCAAGTTACAAAGCATTATATACTTTTCTTTGCAGAATATCTTAACACATAACAACCAATAAGCACCATACACAATACCTTTACATTTGCCTATCATAACTACTACCATCACCATGTTATAGTCATTATTATCCAATCACAAGAGTAAGTAAGTTACAATTTAAGCTTACAGTGGAAAATTTTCAGACCTTTCTTCTTCTTGCTATATCAACATTTCTTGTTTGCCTGCCATATGTCTCTTTTTGGTAAAGACATGTTTTCTACTTACTTATGCTCTTCTTGAGACTTATTTACTTGGTGAAAAACATGTCTTTGTTTGTAGTCACATACCTTTGTCCTATTCCTAAAAATCTCCTTCCAACTCATCTCCAACCTTTGCCTTCTCAGTTACTCAGCGATCAGTGTTTCAGCAAAACATCTTTTACTCTGTATCAAAACTTGCTTTCATTTCTATCTCATCCTCACTTTCTACATTCAGAGATCTTTCTGCCAAGCCTACATATCTGTGAAACTTTCTTACCAAACTTTCATCCTCCCCAACAGGAGACCAGTAAGATTACAAAAGGTCTCCAAAATCTTCATGTTATAACACATGCCTTCCCACGAGTCGCTCAGAAGCACCAGATCGTCTGCGAAGGCCATGGCCGTAACCTTAAATCCAGCATGATGGAACCCATTCCCTTCTGTTTCCACTTTACATAGAAGAGGATCAAGCGCCAGGTGGAATAACAGAGGTGACATAGGGTTGCCCTGCTTAACACTGGAGCAGATGTTAATTGGGTCTGTCTTCCCATTCTTAGTGACGATGTACATCTTAATATTCCTTTACATCTTACCAATTAGATGGACCATATGAGAATCAACCCCTATTACCGCAGGCCATGGCCCTAGGGTATATCACTGTGTCCCGCAACCATAGGGAGGAGGAGGAGAGAAGATCCAGAAGGCAGGAATTGTGCAGCAAGATTGATTCATTTAATTATTTTACAAACTCTTTTAGAGACTTTTTTCTTCATAGTCTAATTGGACAAAGGACCAGCCACCCCTTGGGGTGATTGGCTAAAATCCTAAAACATCCATTGTCAAAATATTTTTCTACTGTACCATAAACAAGACTTTTCAAGGTTGCAGGTGGCTTGGTTGTTTACATTCCCTGTTACCTCTTCTGCGTGAGAGAAAAGTCTCTCACGGACTTAGAAAATAGCAAGAAAATCCTTGCTAGCAGCATTTTTGTATCTACAAACCCCTCTCTTGACCAAACCAGCAATAATATGCTGGTGGCAAACAGTGTCAAAAGCCTTGGCAATGTCCACAAATACAGCCCCTAAGCTTCGATGCTCCTGTTTTGCCTTTTTAACCAAAAGCTGCAACAATTTAAGGTTCTCGGAACAACCAGATGCACTGATAAAACCCCGCATTTGTGATCCTGCAGAATAACCTAAACACCACTGAAGCAATGGTGATAGGTCTCCAGTTATGGATATCACCAAGTCTCTCCTCATTGGACGACTTGGGTATCAGTACTGTCCAGCAGTCCCACAGCGCATCTGGCAAAGTTCCAGTGGCAAGCCAGAGGTTGAAGATCTCTGTCAACTGGGAGAACTTAGGGTCTTTTTTAATAAGATGACCCAGAGCAATCCCATCTGGCCCAGGAGCGGAGGTTTCCCGCATCTCATTCACATTTTTACCAATCTCTTTCTCCGAAATCAGGTCCTGAAACATGGTGTTATCTGCTTCCCTATACACAAAGAAGGTTTCAAGACAATTAAAAAAACCTGATTTTTCCCACCTTTCCTTAAATGCGTTGTGGACAACACCAGATGGTATTTGGCGTTGCAGGGCTTCCATGTTATCCAGAATAACCCGTGCCAGCCTCCCTCTACAAACCTGAAACAGCTTCTGGTATCTCAGATATTTCCCCCTCTTAACAGCTCTTTTCTGCATCCACTTAGTTTTTGTTTTGGATGCTTTTTGGCCCCGAGGCCTTTGCTGCTTGGACACTTTGTGGTTAAGCCTGTCCAGGCTATCCCAAAACTTCCCATACACCTCATTCACCACCACCTGCAGATCTCGCCCTTGTAATATTTTCTCAAAGGCCTCCTGGCACATGGTGAATTCGCCGGCCGATAGCTTCAGCTTGATGGCATCATGATAATGGAGCATCAGGCGTCCCTCACTTTGCCCTTCAGCAGATTGGGGAGGTTCCTCTCTCCCTATTTCCCCACCTTTTCTAGATCGAACTTTCTTTGAGGGACCTTTTCCCAGGAGGTGTCTTATCACTAATCTGCTTGGGCGTCTTTGATGGTATATGCTCCACTATGAGCTGATTGATGTTCCTGCTACCGGCAAACTTTACCACCAACTGACTCAGGAGAGCGTCTTCCTCTTCAGTCCATACCTTCTTATGGGCCCTCCGTAAAGATGACTCTTTAGGGTCAGAGGCTACTATCCGTTCCACGTTTTGCACAAGAGGGTGTTGAATTCTCTTGTGCTGGCCCAGTCCTATCTTGGTAGCAAAACCATGGGAACAAACCTGACAGATCCAACGACCCGTGGGAGGCACAAGACCTTCACCTTTGCACCGAGGGACATGACAGGCAATATTGTGGTATTTGAGATTTTGCTTACCACATTTTGAGTCTTTAAACCAGATCTTATTAAGTCCATGGGACTTCTTCAGATGGTCTATTAACCCCAGCATCCTAGTAAATGGGGTCATACAGCATGGACATGATGGATTTTTTGTCCGGGACGGACATAACAGGAGTTCCTGTAACTGTTCCGCCCCCACTGGTCCCGGGAGGAACCTCAGGTGTCAATGGCTCCTCAGATTCTCTTGCTTCACACCCAATTTCTTCTTCCTGAACCGGTCCAGAGGGCACGCACTCATAGGGCTCAGGAAGTACAGCCAGAGACTCTGCAGTGTTACCCCGATGGATACCAGCTTTAAAAACAAATTTGGAGTTTATAAACTCCAAAGATACAAGATCGAATCTTTCCTCCTCTAACACCACAGGAGGTGATGGAATTCTGGCATCTCTGACCCATAGATCTAAAGGGTCAGTTTTGGTGGCCGTTGACAGGTACCGCAAAGCCATAGATTGTACCATTGTCAGAACCAAGTTGGCATTTGGTCAAAGTCGAATGAGGGTTGTCAAAGTCTGCAGATGGAACCCTCGACCAGCCTGCAGACTGTGTCCAACTAATGCCCGTGGACAAGGCTTTGGGCAACAGCAAATAGCTGCGCCAACAAACTTTTATTTCTGCCATTCGTGAAACTACCACTGGGTGGCGATTCCAGCAATAGGGAGGGAGATATTACCCCTTCACTCACACTGGGGCAGAGGTCGACTTAGTTGCCCTTTCAGGTATCCAGCGGGACCACGATGCGGTGCGACCTCTGCAGCTATGCCCAGTTAGCAACTATGACTTCTTAAGAGAGTCATAGTTACTCCTGCCTCATAGTTACTCCCGCCGTTAAGAGAGTCATAGTTACTCCCGCCATTTACCCACGCTTCATTGAATTTCTTCACCTGGAAATTCAGAGCACTGGGCAGAAATCACACAGCGTCAACACCACCATGAATACTTGCTTTGCCTTTACAAATATTAGCTCCTGTTTCTATAACTCATTGCTGTCATCTCTTAGATGATGTTCCTGAAACATTACCCACTCCTCCTGTTCAGCTCCCTTTGGTAACATTTCACGGATGTAATTGTGCCTTTTAATTCTTGCATCCTGCATGATTGGGCAGTTCCCGATGACCTGAGAGCGTGTTTCATTCTCAGCCTGGCAGTGGCTGCAGGATTTGATGTGCCTTTCTTACCTACCCTTTGCCAGAAACTTTCTGGTGGGGTAAATGTTGGCTCTCACCTGCAGTGCTGTTCCAAGCTCCCTGTGGGGTATGTGCCTCTTGATCCAGAAGTTGATGGTCCTTTCCCATTCAAAGCTGGTAACAGCCAGGCCCTGGAATACCAGTTTGGTCCATTTTGCAAATTCTACTTTTCTCCAGTTGCAAGGTTTCAGAGAGCTGGTCTTTGGAGTGGTTACCTCCCATTCTGATGTTATTTCCTCATCACCAAATTTGGGTGCTCCTGTCGCTGGGTTGGGTTGCCATATTGATGGCGTCTTGTCTTTGTCTCCTGCGGCTCGTATCCATGTTTTTCATAGGCTTGTCGTATTTGTTCTTTCTTCAGAAATGTTTTGATTGTTTCATCTGCGGATTGAGCAAGTCTATTCAGTCTTTGATCTTGTACAGTTGGAATCAGTCCTGTCAGCCTGGTGGTACTCAAACCTCCTTTGTGCTTGAATACAGGATGGTGTCACATGTGCTTGGTGGTAGATGCCACCATTCCTTGACAGCCGATGATACTTGTAAGCCAAGCCCTTTTTTTAGTGCTGTGAAGAGCTGAAAACCTGAGGGAAGAGAAAGAGGAGGTGCTTAAAGCTGCAATTCTGTTGTAAAGCTATGAAGTATCAGGGTACCCGTTGTAATTTTATGAAGGCAACTTGTACTTGTGAGCAAAAGCACCTGCGCTGAGATAAGCAGATGCTGAAGCAGCTGTAATTTAATGAGAAGTTTGAACGGGGAGAGATGGAAGCGATGAGGACCTTTGCTCCAAATGGAAAAGGAGAAGACCTCAGTTCCTAGAGATGCTCCCAGAGATAGTCCTAGAGATGAAGATGAGGAGGATCCTTTGCTCCCAGGGAAGGAGGAGGACCTCTGTTCTTAGAGATGAAATGCTCCCAGAGATGGGTGAAGAGAACTTTTGTTTCTGAACGGCTCAACCTTAAAATTGTACCCCAGTAGCTCAAGATTGGACCCTTGAAACAGCTGTGGGAAAAGCTGCAAGTCATGGGAAGGGACTCTCACATGATGCAAGCAGAGAACCAACCCGGGTGGCTGTCTCGTTGTGATAGTTTCTCCATAGCATGAGCAAGAGAGACTCCTCTTCCTAAATGAACTGAACAAGGTTATTATGGAAGTGGTAAACAGACTGAACATCTCAAGGGTTTTCTCTTTACATTGTCAGTGGGAGAAGGGAGGAAGGTGGGGGGAGGGGAAGAGTTCTGAAGGTGTGGTATGATTTTATTTTTTCCCTTTTTCCCTCTTTTAGGTCTGTTAATAAATTTCTTTATATTCT
Source organism: Aphelocoma coerulescens (assembly GCF_041296385.1). Taxonomy (NCBI): domain Eukaryota; kingdom Metazoa; phylum Chordata; class Aves; order Passeriformes; family Corvidae; genus Aphelocoma; species Aphelocoma coerulescens. The sequence continues at coordinate 2,413,903 of NW_027183981.1, read as the reverse complement.
TTCAAGTATTGTGTCTGCTTTGCATTTCTCCTAATTCTTAGCTCACAGAAGGTAAACAGTAATGAGTATTTTGGACCAAACCACTACACCAAGGGACTCAAGGAACCCTGCTTTGGCATCTGTTTGGTCTGCCAAGTAGGTCAGTGTGGGGATGGTATAAGGTTTCAAGATGTCCATTTTCTGTAATGGACAGAAATGGACTGTTTAAGTGGTGCCTTATCAATCCATTGTAACCAATCTCCTGATTTTACAGATAGTTCCAGTTTAGATACACCAGCCCAAGGGTCAATCTGCAGGCCCGGATATTTTAGAACTACCAGGGACAATCATATTGAGGGGTGTGGCATTAACAGTCCATGCTGGACAGTCCTTGTGTGCCCCCAACAATATTGCATGGGTGAGATTTGCTCAAGCCTAACAGAAATCAGCAGTTCTGGCATCAAAGCTCTTCTTGGCCTCCCACCATCAGAAGAGTTCATGCAGAAAAGAGGACAAAGAGACTGAAACTTCTCCCACTATGTTTGCCCTTTCCAAATTTGGCAGCTCCCAGCAATGGAGATTCCCTTTTCCCTGTTTTTCACTCGCTCTGGTCTGGGACCCTGATGGCAAACACCTTCTTAAACCACAGCCTCTTCCTTCCACACTGTGAACATCACCTCCAGCAGTGCTTCACTCAGGACTTTCAGTGCACCCCAGGCCCCTCTGCAGCAATGCCCTTGCTCTGGGGGCTTCCCCCTAGGCTCTGCAGTCCCAGTGGTGCTGGTCCCAGTAGCCCAAGGAGTCTTGCCTGTGAGTCTGATGGTGCTGAACAGAAAGTCTGTGCTGAACCTGAAAAATCTCATGATGTTTAGCTTTAATGTGTGCTAATCATGGAGTTTCTTCAAGTTTCTTGGGTTTCTGGGCCGTTCCCAGGCATTTGCTGGGGGAGTTCCTGAGGCAGGTCCCAGGCAGTTTCTGGGCGGGTGCCTGGGTGGGTTCCAAGGTGGTTCTCGGGCAGATCCTTGGGAATTTTCAGGAGGTTCCTTGATGGGTTTTGAAAGGTTCCTGGGGTGGGTTTCCAGAGAGGTTACATGAGCAGGATTCTGGGTGGGTTCCCACATGGATCCTGGGCAGTTCCTTGGAGAGGTTGCTGGGTGGATCCTGGGTGGCTCCCTGGACAGGTTCCCATGTAGTTCCTAGGCAGGATCCCAGGTGGTTCCCACTCATGTTCCCAGGCCATTCCCATGGCAGTTCATGGCTGATTCCTGGAATCCATTTCCAGTCTCAGTCAGGCAGCGCAGCCTCTCCTGCTGTGGCCGTGCTGCTGCCCCAATCCTGTTTGCCGTCCCACCATGTCCTCACCTGGCCCAGAGCAAAAACCAAAAATCCTGAGTCAATCAATCCAAACTGAAGTTTACTGAAAATTATCTGTCGGAGGAGGGCATGTCTCTGTGTATGTGTGTGTGTGGGTGTGTCTCTCAAAAGGATAGAAAGGGTAAGGATTAAAAGAAGATGGCCAAAAGGCTCAAGAGGACTTAAACGCACTTAAACTCAGCAACATTTAACTTAATTGATACCCTAAATTAAACTCCACAATTTAGCAGAGGAGCAACACCTAATAGCATTTAAATTGTACTTCAACTATACAACATTTAACTTAGAACTGACCTGAAACCCAGCACCTCAGCAAAGGACCCACACAGGCTTTACCACAGCACAAGAGCAACTTACAGGCCTGACCTAGGGACAAACCTAAAGCACTTCAGTGTCCAGGGGAGCAGCTCCTCTCCCGCCTTCCAGAGAGCACATGCACACCTGCACACACACAAGCACACAAAAAGCCTGCACAAGGTACCTGTGAAAAATTCCCCTCCAAGGCACTGAAATACTCCCTGCAGATGCCTTGGCATCTTCTCACCAAAGGGAAAAGGCTGAGGCCTCCAGGAGTGGGGGTGTCGGCAGCCCAGGAGCCGTCGTCCTTCAGGGATCCCCCGAGAGCAGCCAAGGGGAGAGTTCCCGGCTCACAGGGGCCCCACTCACAGGGACTTTGCTGCTCACCGCTGCTGCGGCCCAGCACAGCTCCAGGGGGCTCCTTTGGCACCCCTGGGGTGGCCTTTAGTCACAACAAGGTTTCATCCTGGCCCCACTTGCGATCTGCCGCTTTCTCTGCTCACAGGCCCTCCATGCTGACATCCCATGTCATCCTGGGGCTCTTTCATCTTCCAAAGACATCTGAGGGCAGGGCCACTCACAGTGACTCCGTGGCAAAACCAGAGGTGTCTCTAGGTGCTAAGGAGCCCTTTTGGCAACTGCACTCCCCGGGGTTCCATGGGAACATCCCAGGGCTCTCTATGTTCCTAAGGAACAGGCAGGGGAAGGGCAATCCCAGGGCCTCCAGGGTAACATCCCAGCAATCTCCACACTGCTAAGGAGCCACGATGTCACAGGAACTCACAGGCCATCTACAGTGACATTCCAGGGGGCTCTCTGCTGCTGCTGGAGAGCACTGATGTCAGAGACACTCACACTTGGCCCCTGGAGACATTCCAGGAGGTTCCATGTTGCCAAACAGCTGGGATGTCACAGGCACTCACAGGGTCTTCATGGGGACATCCCAGGGGTCTCAAAGGCTGCAAAAGAACCATGAGGACTCGTGCTGCCACAGGGCCTCCGTGGGGACATCCCGGCCTCTCCATTCTGCTAAAGAGATGGGATGGCACAGGAACTTTAACATCACTTAAAGAATCATGGGAAAGGTATCAGGAAAGAAAGATTTCATATCAAAGCCACAGCAGGACAAGGTTCCTTGACAAGCTTCACTCTACTACTGACACAACGGTTAAGGCACAGCGAGGAAAAGCAACAAACAAAATCCAGAGTCAGTCAATCCAAAATGAAATACCATGAAAATCATCTGTGCATGTGTGTGAGTGTGTGCATGTCTTTGTCAAGATGATATAAAGAGTAAGGATAAAAAGAACATGGCCTAAAGGCTCAACAGCACTTCACTTAACTAAAAGGTAGCAACATTTAAACTTATAAGTTAAACTTAACCATTTAGCAGTGGAATAACACTGAAAAGCTTTTAGACTCAACCATACTTCATTTTAAACAACACTTAACCTAGAACTGAACTCAAACCCGACACCTCAGAACAGGACCCATACAGGATTCACCATACCTCTATAGTAACTTTACTTACAAGCATAACTTACTTACAGTTGTAAAGCACTTAAAGATCCAGGAGAGCAGCCCCTCTCCCACATTCCAGAGAGGACATGCACACCTGCACGCAGTGTTTACCATTCAGGCACAAACAAAGTTTCCAAGGCTGTTAAAATAAAAAAAAAGCAGGAACACATTAGACAGCACCAGTTGCTGGGAGCACACGTTGTCTTTGATAAGCTCAAGAGTAGCTCAGCCAAGCTGCAGTTTGTCAAGGCCGAGGCCTAACCAGCATTTCTCAGATCATGGGGAGGCTGAAAAATGGGAGGGAAGGGGAATGCACCACCACAAGCCATGAGATCACACCCGATCACAGGCCCTCCGTGCTGACATCCTGTGTCATCACAGGGCTCTTAATCCTCCAAAGACTTCTGAGGTCATGGGCATTGACAGGGGCTCTATGGGGATAACAGACGTGTAGGAACCCAGAGTGCCGAGAATATTTCTCTGCCTTTGAGTCCTTTTTTCCTAATACTTGACCAGTCTGTTGTAGCAGATGTATCTCTTGAAACATATTTGTCAGGTGAAAGTATGTCCATACCAGCATTTCGTGAGCTTGCAGCTTGATTGGACTGCAGGGATGCAGGTTCTTCTTCACCGAAGAATCCATGCATTCCATCTTCTTCTCCCCCTCCTGGATGAGGAATAGGGGAGGGTATTCGTGGTTGTGCACTGTAAGGTAATAAACGAGGAGTGGCTGAACCTGCCATCGCAGGTGTCTTTGATCTGGACACTGGAGGAGAGGGTACAGTGGATCTGGACAGGGTACAGCCACCATGCGGGATGGGTGAGGGCTGGGGACCCAGTGCACCAACCTCTTGAGGTAGAGAATGTCCTGCACATTCTCTGAGTCGGAATTAAAGATGACGAACAAAGTCATCTGTAAGCTGAAAGCGACGGTGGAAAAATGAGGGATCAGATGCCTGTTGTGGAATTCGAAGCTTTGAAGAAGGCATACGAGAAGTTGGAGTTGTACTGCTCATTGTAAAAAAATAAGATGAAGCTTGAGAAGATACAGGAATGCCTTCTGAAGCTGTGATGGTCACCATATCCTCCCCACTGAGGTCCTGAACAGGTACTTGAGGATGAAAAAGTCCCATAAAGTCAGCTGAACGTCCCTGAGAAGTTCGAGAAGAATGTGCATGAAGTGGAATGCCTCGCCCCGAGACCGCACTTTCAATAGGGATAACACGTGCTTGGTCCTGTTGTGATGGAAGAGGTGTCAGTATATATTTGAAGAAGTCCTCTTTCTCTTCTGGAGATAAAATCGATTTTGTCTTGCTGAAACCGTGTGGGAGATGTGATTTAACATCGTGTGATTGGCGTGGTAATTCTCTGAGTGGTGTTGTCAGAGGGATGGCGGAGGGTACATGCGATGGTGACCCGGTAGTTGCTGAAATGCCTCGGCTGTGCCCTCGGCCGTGGCTGCGGTGCAGACGGGGCTGTGCTGACACAGAGCTGGTGGGAGCTGTAGCTGCTGAAGGCTTGTCCGATGGAGCTGCAGTAGCCGATGGAATCGCAGCGCTGGCTGGAGGTGCTGTGCCCACCGGCCGTGCCGGCGCAGCAGCCGAGGCGTCCGTGCCTGCCAGCGGCGCGGGGCGAGCGGCCGAGACCGGGGGTGGCCGGGGCTGGTCCGAGCAACGCCGGGGCCGGGGCCGGAGGAGGGGCCGGGGTTTGGGTGGGACCGGGGGCGGGGCTTGGCCGGGACCGGGGGCGGGGCTTGGCCGGGACCGGGGGCGGGGCTTGGCCTGAGCCGGGGGCGGGGCTTGGCCGGGACCGGGGGCGGGGCTTGGCCGGGACCGAGGGCGGGGCTTGGCCGGGACCGGGGGCGGGGCTTGGCCGGGACCGGGGGCGGGGCTTGGTCGGGACCGGGGGCGGGGCTTGGCCTGAGCCGGGGGCGGGGCTTGGCCGGGACCGGGGGCGGGGCTTGGCCGGGACCCGGGGCGGGGCTTGGCCGGGACCCGGGGGCGGGGCTTGGCCTGAGCCGGGGGCGGGGCTTGGCCTGAGCCGGGGGCGGGGCTTGGCCTGCGCCGGGGGCGGGGCGTTGCCGGGGTAACCGCGCTGCCTGGGGGCGGGGCGGTTCTGCCGCACCGCGCAGGCGCGGAAGCGAGGTTCCGCAAACGCGGAAGTCCAGCTGGGCCGGCAGCGGCGGCAGTGGTGACGTCAGCAGTAGGCGCCGCCGCCGCGGGCCGTTCAAACGCGGGAGCGGCCGCGGAGCCGGGCCGGGGGGGAGCGGGAGGGACAGACGGGAGCTCCGGGACCGGCCCTGGCCGCGGGCGGGCTTCATCTGATGGGAGGAGCCCGGGTTCGGGAGGTACGGACCGGCCCCTGACTTGCGCTGTAACGGGTGGTTCGGGCGAGATGGAAACCGCGCCCTCCGAGGTTGAGTCCGTCCTCAGGGAGGCGGCCGGGACCCCCCTCTGCCCCCAGGCCTGCGCGCCTGAAGGGAACTCTAAAGTTGCCGTATGGTGCTCCTCCGTCGGACCGATCAAAAGTTTTAATTTCGGGTCCGGCAGAAATTCCCGTTCCGCCTCCGGAATGGCCGCGCTCCCCCCTCCGCGGCCCGCGGTGCCTGCAGGGACTCAGAGCCGCTTGTGCCCGGAGCCCCGGGGACCTTCGCACCGACAGCGCGTTCTCCGCACGTCTCTGATGGTGGGGAGGGTTCGAGCGGGGTTTTAGACTCTCCCGCTGCTCTCACGGGTGTCAGCGCAGTCTCCGCGGGAGTTTTGAACATCTCCTCCTCATCAGAAGCAGGAGGTGCCAGCTCTATAAGCGTTTCATTAATTACTCTAGCTGGTGGTATTAATTTCTGAACCGTTTCATCTCTTAGACTGGCGTGATGGTATAGAATAGAACTAATATTCTCCCAAAAAGATGGTAAATACAAATCTCCAATTACTGCATCAGGAAATTCTCTTTTTACCCAGGATAGCAAACAACGTCCTTCTTTTTTAGATGCTGGTAAGGGATGGTTATGAACTAGGTTTTCAAAACTATGTATTATATTAGCCTCTGCTTGGGACGGAACTGCACCCATAATTTGTTTCTTGTTCTAGTTTTGGACAGCTTACCGTGGTTTTGGTAGATGTTATCAGCTCGTGAAATCCCAGTCCAGGTTCCATCCAGCAGTCCATGGCTCCTCCTCCCCCCTGTGCACTGAGGTTCAGAGATCCTGGAGTTTCAAGGCCGACTCCAAGGTTTTCTTTTCTTCTGTTTCTGGTTGCACGCTGCTGTCCAAAACATTCTGGGTGGCTTTGCTCAGATGAGGCCGAACACAGGGCACCAACTGACACTAAACTGTGCTGTAAATCAAATCCCTCCTGATGGGAGAGAATTTTCTAAAAGTCCTTGCAAGGAGTTTCAAAGATAAACCGAGACTTTTCTTTGAGTTTCAATGCTTCCAGATAGTTGTTTATTAAGTCTTATCAGAGGAACAGAGCCACTAGCGTGACCCAGGTACAGCATAGAGCACAGAAAAGCAGGAGTGGCGTCTCCCTATCAAGATTTACACAGCCTTTTAAAGCTATTTTAACCAATGGTTACTAAAAACGTACATTATTTTCACTTTCCTACCAATTATTCAGTAACACGGGCAGGAACTGCAGAATTCTCTATCCAATCATTCCAAACTACTTTTACTGCAGAAGATGGAGTAGTAGAAGAAGGAGAAGAAGGTTTTGAGAACAACAACAATCCTCCATTTTGATATTTTTTACTCTTATGTATTTACTACAAAGAGAAGACCAAAACCTCTACATTTTTAACCCTGTGACAATCTTACATACTACTCTATCACCTAATTCCCACCACTGTATTTTCTAGTTGTTGTCTGACTGTTGGTAATGTTTTCCAAGGTTTGAAGCTAAAAAAGTGTTGTTCAGGGGGGTAAGAACCCTTAAAAACAGGCAGAGAAATATTCTTGGTACTCTGGTTCCTACAAGAGGGGTCTCTACGTGCCACAGAGCCCATTTGGCTCAGGCACGCACTGAAACAAAGGGTTCCAGAAAGACCTCCCAGTGGTCTCCATGCTCCTAAAGAACACCGAGGTCATGGGCAATCCCAGAGGCTCCACGGGGACATCCCAGGGGTCTCCCATCTACCAAACCAGACTGAGCTCACAGGCTGCGACAGGATGTCAGTTGTGACATCAGTGGTGTCTCTAGGCTGCTGAGGAGCCCTGATGTCACAGGATCTCACAGGGGCTCCACGGGGACATTCCAGGGATCTGCAGGCTGAAAAAGAGGTCTCTTGTCACAGTCAGTCACAGAGGTGCCATTGTGACATCCCAGTGGTCTCTGCTCAGAGGAACACTGAGGTTACCAGCAATCCCAGGGGCTCCGTGGGGATATCCCAGGGCTCTCCAGGCTGCTCAAGAGCTCTGATGTCACCAGCAGTGACACAAGCTCCTTGGGGATCTCTGTCGCTGCTGCAGTGGCAGCTTCAGACAAAGGCTCCTAGAGCAGCACGGCCACTGAGTCACGAGGGGCACAGAGGGACCCCTGGCTTTCTCAGGTCCTTCTCACAGACAGGAGCCTGGGGCAGCTGCATCCAAGCCCAGCCTCACACTGTCACTGGTTTCAGTAACTCTGTCCAGCAGGACTTGAACATGGCAAACCAGATCAATTTATAGAAAACAAATTATTCAGTAGGAGAAATTATTTGACACAAAGAACTCGATCACAATTATTGACTACACAGGAGAAAATCCAAACCTGCTCCTGGCAGTGTACAGTAGAGCACAATAGAGTGCACTCTATTAAAGCAGTAGGGAAGCAGTCATATTTCAGCAAGCAAACAGAAACAGTTATGAAGTAGAGCTCGATTAACTCCCCACACCAACACTCGTGGCAGCTCTCTTTCTCTTCACCTCCAGGAGTAGCCTTGGTGGGCGTCACTGCCAGGAAGGAACCTCCACATACTCCAAGGAGGAAGATTTTAGAAGAACCTACCCTAGCAAAGAGGACTGCACTTTTACAGTTGAAAGGGATTGACTGGCTGGCAGAGGCCTTCAGGGCACTTTAGCAGCTTCTCTGCAAATGTTTTGCCTCACTATCAGCACCTTCATTCTGGCTTACTTGCCTGAAGGAGTTTCAGCAGAATCCAACACCAAAACAACACATGGTGCTTCATCTCAATCCACCCTGAGAGCTTTGTAAATAGGACATTGTCCAAGTGCCTTGACCACATTCCAAGGCAAAGCAGCCATTGTCCAAGTGCCTTGACCACATTCCAAGGCAAAGCAGCCAGCCCAAAGCATCCTGCTACAGCTCCCAGGGGTCTCCAGACTGCTAAAGGGCAGGGAGGTCAAAGGCACTCCCAAGGCTTCCATCCTCACATCCTAGGTGGTTCGAGGTTTCCAAAGATCCCTGAGCTCACCTGCACTCACAGGGCTCCCATGGGGACATCCCAGAGCTCTCTGGGGATGATGAAGACCCGTGTGCTCAGAGGCACTCACAGCCATTCAGTGGGTACATCCGAGGTGACTTTAGTCAGCTACGGCACCGCTGTGTCACAGGCACTCACTGGGGTTCCATGAGGACATCCCAGCGCTCTCTGTGCTCCTGAAGAACACTGAGGGCACAAACAACCCCAGGGGCTCTACGGGGACATCCTAGGAGTGTCCCATTTGCAAACCGCACGGAGCTCACAGCCCTTAACAGGGTCTCAGTGGTGACATCCCACGTGTCTCAAGGCTGCTAAGGAGCTGGGAGGTCACAGGCACTCACAGGACCTCAGTGGTGACATTCCAGGGGGCTCCACGCTGCTAAAGAGATGGGATGGCACAGGAAACCGGCAGCAGCCGGCTCGGGCAGGACGCTCGAGGGCTCCTCTGCCCCGGAGGGGTACCAGTCCCCTAAATCCTACTCCTTCATTTTTCACCATCAGGCCCTACCAGAACACTTTTTTTTCCCCAAGGTTTGTTTTCTGTTGCACCCACAGCAGCCCCGCCGCGCTCCCGGCGAGCCGCCTCCCTTCGCTCCGCCTGCGCCGCCACGGCCCCGCTGCCCCAGAGCCCACACAGCCCCCACACACAGCCCGGCCGGCGGGGATCGCGTCGGGGCGGCCGAGCCCGGCCCCAAGCCGCCGGCCCCGGCGCGAGTTCCCCCGCCCGCCGCGAGAGCGCAGGGCCGGGCGCCCTTGGCCGGCTTTCGGCTTTGGTTGCGCGAGGTGAGAGGAGGTAATTTTGTGTGTCTGTTGCGGGGTGGTTTATTTTTCGGCGCGGGAGGCGGAGGTGCGGGTATGGGGAGGGGTGTTAGAGGGGAGCGTGGTAGTTGGTTGTTTCCCTTTTGCACCAGCCCAGGCGGCTTTTTCTTCTGCATTTCTTTCCTTCCTTCTGTTTTCCCCTCGCTCCCCGCGCCGCCTTGCAGGGCCCGCGCGCGGCCCAGGCCGCCCCGCCCTCACCGGCTCGGCGGTGGCGCGGAGCAGCACGGGAAAGGCTTTTCCCGCCGCCGCCCAGGGTCCCAGGCGCGGCCGGCGGCGGCGGCGGCCGGGAGAGGAGGAGGCTGCGCGGGGGCAGCGGGCGCGTTGGGCGAGCAGGGGGAGCCGGGCACGGGTGAGGCTGGGCACGGGCTGCGGGTGGTGGCGGGGGGCTGCGCGGCGTCTCTTTGCGAAAAGATTTCTGGCTGGGTCGCTTGGAGTCTTTTGGTTTTACGGCGTTTTTCCCGCGGTCCCGCGCTTCTTCTTCATCCCGCGGCGGGGGCGAGCAGGAGCGCAGCGGGGCGAGGGAGCGATGCAGAAATGAAGGCGGGAGGCGGGGCAGGGGCACGGCGGGTTTAGAGACCCGGGCCCCGGGCTTAGAGAGCTCCCGCTGCTGCCTGTCCGGGGGCGGGGCGGGGGGCAGGAACTCCGGCGGCTCCTAAAGACTCCCTCCTTCTCTCCCCGGGAGCAGTGCGGAGTGGTGAGGCGCAGGAGAGGGGCAGTGGCGGTGGTGGCGGTGAGAGAGAGAGGAGGGAGATTAAAGAGCCTTGGGATGTCACCATGGAGTGCCCGTGACTGCTCCTGACCTGTCTTTAGCAGCCCAGAATCTTCTAGGATGTGACCGTGGAGCGTCTGTCACTGTCAGGGCTCCTTAGAAGGCCCAGAGAGCCCTGCGATGTCACCATGGAAGCCGTGTGAGTGCAGGTGAGCTCAGGGCTCTTTAAAAACCTGGCTCCCTTTGGAATGTGAGGATGGACGCCTTGGGGAGGGCCTTTGACCTGACTGCTCTTCAGCAGTTTAGAGAAACCTGGCATGTCCCCATGGAGCCGTTGTCACTGCCGCTGACATCAGAGCTCTTTAGCAGCCTAGAGACACGGGGGATGTCAGTACAAAGCTGCTGTCATTGCCTGTGACCTCAGTGTTCTTTAGGAGCACTGGGATGTCACAATGGAACACTTCTGGGTGTCTGTGAGGAAGAACCTTTTTAGCAGCCTGGAGACACCTGGGGGGATGTCCCTATGGAGTCCCTGTAACAGCGTGTGACCTGATGGTTCTTTTGCAGCCTTCGACACCCTCAGAATGTCACCGTAGAGCCGCTGTGAGTGCCTGTGACATTACAGCTTTTCAGCAGCATGGAGACACCTAGGACGTCACTGTGGAACCCCTGTGAGAGCCTGTGACATCACGGCTGCTCAGCAGCCTGGAGACACCTGTTATGTTGCCATTGAGACCCTGTGACAGCATGTGAAGTCAGTGTAGTTTGGCAGATGGGAGACTCCTGGGATGTCGCCATGGAACCCCTGGGATTGCCTGTGACCTCAGTGTTCTTTAGGAGCATAGAGACCACTGGGATGTCACCACAGAACCTCAGTGAGTGCCTGTGCCAAATGGGCTCCTGAGCACATAGAGACCGTAGTGTTCTCACCATGCAGCCACTGTGACTGATCGTGACCTCTCAAGTCTGTGGAAGATTTAAGAGCCCTGGCATGTCACCATGGAGGCCCTGTGACCTCATGTGACCTCACTGCTCTTTAGCAGCCCAGAGAGACTTGAGATGTCAGCGTGGATGCCTGTCTGTGATCTCTCTACTTTTGAGCAGGCTGGAGAGAACTCTGATGTCACCATGGGCTGGTGGTTCAGGGAGGTAAGGGTGGGGGGAGGAACATGTGCTAGGGCTCACTGGGACCTGCTCAGGCACTGAGTCAGCAGGGACCACAGCGGTACCCAGGCCTGGGAAACACTCATGTCTCCCACTGGCCAAGTCTGGTCACAGGAAGCAGGTCTGCCCTCCACTGGGATGAGATGCCACATCTCCCCACTGGAACAGGGGACCAGGTGTACCCCGTGTCCCCAGCATGCCAAGTGTGGTCACGGGAAGGCCGGGTCTCTCCACTGGGGTCTCAGACACGGTCTGCCTGCTGCCGGCATGGGGCATGGGGAGCCTTCCCTCCTCTACCCGGGAGGCCAGGTGTGCTCACCAGAACAATCAGAGTAGTGGTATTTCACCGCTGGCCGGGACACCAGTGGGCGGGTCACCCAACACTGCCAAGTGTGCACCACGCCTCCCACGTATTCCACACCTCTCGTGTCTCGTCGGAGCGCCAGAACAGAGTCAAGCTCAACAGGGTCTTCTTTCCGTGTTGCTTCTGCCAAGCCTGTTCCGTTGGCTGTGGTTTCTCTGGATAGTAAGTAGGGACAGTGGGAATCTCATTGATCCATTCATTCACATCACTGATTAGATGATGAGGCATTTGGCTATTTACTGAGCATTTATTTTCATATATGTTCCTTTTCTGGGTTAAGTATAGGTGGCCCATCCACCATGGTCCACATCAGTAGAATTTAGTCTCAAAAGTGGGTGAAACACAACGCTACATCCTTGGAAGAATTGTGTCGTTCCCACTGTCCTTATGTACCATCAGGCTTTTAACTTTTTTTTTTTTAATTAGCGTAAGCAATAAGAACTCTATGCAACCGAGCCAGCCTTGCTTGCAAAGATATGAACAATATCAGCTGAGGTGAGGAGTGCTCTGGAAGCCAGGGCCCGGGCAGTCTTCTCCCGCCATGTTTTGGAGAGACCCAGGGCCTCTAGGAGCTCATTTGTTCCATAGAACCACTTTCTCCACTCTCCAGCAAGAAAGCCCCCAAACTTGGTATCTCCTGCATTGGCGAGTTCCTGAATGTGTTCATGAAGATGTTGATATTTTCTCACTTTTCCAGTTGCAGCTTCCTGTAAAGATGCTTCAGTGCATTCACATTTGATTGTCACCTCCATCACCAATGCCTGTTTTTCTCTTACAAAGATCAGGTCTGGTTTGTACATTTCACCGTTGTCATCCCTCACATGTGGCTCTTGAAACACTGTCCAATCCTCCTTTTTAGCTTTGTTGATCAACATGTCACAGATGTAGTTGTGTCTTTTAATTCTGCCATTTTGTGTTACTGCACAGTTTCCGATGATGTGGGAGCACGTTTCATTTTCAGCCTTGCAGTGCCTGCAGCTTTTGACGCACTGATCTTGTCTTCCTCTTGCCAGGAAGGAACTCTCTTGTGGTGCAGACATTGGCTCTCAGCTGCAATGCTGTTATTACTTTTCTGTGAGGTATGCCTCTGTATCTAAAGATCCAGAAATTGCTGATGTTATCCTCCTCAAAGTTTGTAATACTAGGGCCCTGGGATACCAGCTGTTTCCCTTTAGTAAATTCCTCTTTCCTCTGGTTACATGGTCACAGATACTGAGCTTTCAGAGTAGCTACTTCCCATTCTGATGTTGTGTCATCACCTGCACCATCCAGCAGTTCTGTCTTAGGTTTAGGCTCCCATATGGACGGGATCTTTTCTTTATCTCCTCCAGCTGTTATCCATAATTTCCTGTAGATTTGATCGGAGCATTCTTCTTTCAGGAACGATCTTAAGGCATCATCCAACAATTGGGCAAGTCGACGTAATCTTCGGGCCTGTATACTTGGATTGAGGCCCATCAATTTGGTGATACCCAAACCTCCATCCTTCATGCTGGAGTACAGGACGGCATCACGTGTGCACGGTGTTAAGTGTAGCCATTCCTTGACAGTCGATTGAATTTGTAGGTCAGGGGATTCAAGGAGCCCTGCTTTGCATCCGTGTGGTCTGCCAAGTATATTAGTGTAGGGATGGTGTCTATTTGTTTGGAAAGTCCATTTTCTGAACAGGTTTTAATGTGATGATATGTATGGATGTTCTCATGCATATTGCTCACCAGTCTGGTGACATGGGGGTCCGCTACCCTGTGCTGCAGATCATGTAGAATGTGCTGGTGGCTCACGGTGTCAAAAGCCTTAGCAATGCCCATGAATACGACACCCAGCAGTCTGTATTCTCTTTTGGGAGATGGAATTATTGTTCGTAGGAGTTTCCAATTTTCAGGGGATTCCGCTGCTCTTATAAAGCCACTTTACCTTGGGTTGAGGGGGCATGACTTAGTCAACCTTGCTGTCATTATTCTGGAGAAGAGTCTTAACAAGATGGAGCCAATTGTGATGGTCTCCAATTATCAGTGTCCTTTAAACAATCCAGTTTGGCTGACTTTGGTATTAATACAGTCCTGCATCCCCTCACCATGTCTGGGATTTTTATCTGATGTTAACCAAAGGTTGAAAATCTCCATAGTCTGGGAGAACTTGGGGTCCATCTTTTTGAGGTCCCTTAGGGTAATCCCATCTGGACCAGGAGCTAAATTTTTGCTAATTTCCTGCACATTCTTCTCAATTTCTTTAGCCATAATTAAGTCCCTGAAAGCACTGTTGTCAGGTTTCCCTTTAATTTGGAAGTTCCCAAGGCTCTTGAACTTTCCAGGTGTTTCCCATCTGGCTTTAAATGCTGAATAAATTTCACAGGGTGGGATGTCACAGGACAAACATTCAACATCATCCAGAGTAATCTTGGCTAATTTCCCCCTATCTAGATGGAACAGGCACTGGAAGTGCAGGTAATTACCTCTCTTGATTGCTCCCTGACAGGTCTTCTTGAGTTTCTTTCCTGGGTCCTCCTTTTGTTCTTATCTTGGGTGGATGTTCTTATCTGGCTTATCATATGGAGGCATCCCGAATCAGTCCTGCCCTGACTCATTGACCAGTGATGTCATCTCGTGGCCATGAAGTAACTGCTTGAATGCCTGTGGGAAGGTGTTGAGTTTGCCAGCTGAAAGCCATTCACCCAGAGTTCTCTGCTAATGGGCCTGCAGCTGCCCCTCCCTCTGCTGGTTGATATTCCCCAGCTGTTCCTCCTCATTATCTGGATGGTGACTCATCCCAGGTTCTGTTCCCATGCCCACAGCTGGTTCCTCGGGCAGCAATCTCCTTTTGTCACTGATTTGCTTTGCTGTCTTGGATGGAATGTGTTTGGCTAATAGTTTATTGATGTTTTTGTTTTGCCAAAACTGAGCCTCTAACCTTAGCAGCAGATGTTCTTCCTCCTTGGTTCAACACCTTTTGTGAGCTCCTCGGGCAGAGGTCTCATTCGGGTGGGAAGCAACAATCCTTTCCTGATTTCTGACAATCAGGTGTGCCAATCTTTTGTGTTGTCCCAGGCCGATTTTTGTTTTGAAGTCACGGCTGCAAACCTCAGAGACCCACTCCCCTGCTGGAGCTGTTTCAGCCGTTGCCCTGCATTTAGGAAAACGACTAGCAATAGTTACTGATAGTTACTGTTTTTCCTCCCGCATGTAGCACATTGAAACCGAATCCTCCTTCTCCTGTGGGCTCTTTTCAGGTGTTTAATTAAGCCCAACACATGGTCCACCCGGGTTCCACAGCATGGACATGGTGGATTTTTGTCGGGAATCGTCACTGTTGGAACGTCCTCCGGCGTCCGATTCACGCTGTTCCCTGGCACGGGTGGGGATTTTGCCGGCGTGTTGTTCTCTGGCTCGGGAGGCGATGTTTCTGATGTGCTTTCTGTCTTTTCCTTGCCACTTTTTTCCCCATGGTTAAGTACAAACAACTCATAGTCTACAGGAGACAGCTGTCTTCTCCCGCACTCAGATGAGGTGTAAGACATTTGTACACCTCCGGCAGCCTGTTCAAACCCTCCCAACTTGTGGAAAAATGAACACATTCATTAGTTTCAGACACTCCCTAGTTATAAAACTCCAACAACACCAGTTTGTTTTCATTTTCCACCAAATCTTGGGGTCAGATGGTAAATTTGCAGACAACAGGTCTCCTTCAGTGTTAGACAAGTGGTCCAGTTTTAAATTGCTAGGCCCCAGTCTACCCAGTCAGAAGGGCTGGTCTGGGTGCTGGTCAATACCTGGAATAAGCATATCAATGGCCCCATTTTACGGATCCGGAATTTTAGTTTGTAGCAAATTAAGGAGAGGAAGTATTAGATTGGTGGTGGAGCCCCAACCACTTGCTGTTCTTTGGCCAGCACAAACCCATGGGCTAGGTTTTGGGTAAAAAGCTCCACAGCTCTTACCTTAAATTTGTTTCACCGATTTTGGGGCTGTTGTTGGCTGGCGATTCCAGCAATAACTTGCTGGGGCAGAGGTCAGCGTATTCAGCAGCGTATTCAGTGGGACCACAAGGAGGTGCGACCTCTGCAGCGATGCCCAGTTTGTAGCTAAGCCCTCATACGCAACGTCCTTTTCATTGGTAAGTTCTCATACCTCTTTCTCCAGGTGTTTGTACTTGTTCACTTGCTCAGTAGTGGCTTCTTCTGGCGATGCTTTGGCTGATTCCTACTGCACTGTCACATCCACGACAAATGCCTGGGTGACCTTCGCTAGTACCAGATTAGGTTTATATAACTGTTGTTATCGCTTATATGCGGTTCCTGAAACACTACCCCCTCCTTCTTCTTCGCCTCTTTAGACAGCAGCTCGCCGATGTAACTGTGCCTCTTAATCCTAGCATCCTGTGTAACTGGGCAGTTGCCAATGATGTGGGTGCAAGTTTCATTGTCCGCCTTGCAGTGTCTGCATGCCTTGAGGTATTGGTCCTGTCTACCCCTGGCTAAAAATTCTCTCGTGGGGTAGACATTCTCTCTCAGTTGTAATGCTGAAAGGAGCTTCCTGTGAGGTATGCCTCTATTATTTTGCAGCCAATGATTACTAATTATGTCTCCTTCAAAATTTGTGATTCCGCAGTCCTGGGACAATAACGTAGTCCATTTATTGAATTCAATTTTTTTGCCAATTGCATGGTTTAGGAAATTTGCTTTTTAAAGACGGTGCTTCCAGTATGTCTGCACTATACGAGCCAATTGGTTCAGTCACTGTTTTGGTCTCCCAAATTGACAGTATCTTTTCTCTGTCTCCTCCATCTTGAATCCACAGTTTCTTATATGCTTGTTCCATTTGATCTTTCTCCAGGAACACCTTCATAGTTCCTTACTAAACATATGTCAGGAAAATTAATCCACAAACACCAGAGGTTTATGTCCAAAAAGGAGATAGAGGAGTTCCATTACTTTATTTGAATAAAGGGAAAGGTCATGGGCATTTCCCATGGGTCTCTCAGATTGTTAGAGGATGCCGCCTCCTTTTTATCCTAATTTCCCAGCCGCATTTCCCTCTCTCTTTCCCCATTGGCTGAGGTACTTGAGAGGCACAGACTTCCCGAATCACCTAATACAGACCCTATTCTAATGTATACCCCCCCTTTTCTTTTCCTTGTGTCTCTGTTCTTTTTCTCTAAATGCAGGGATTTAGCACAGCCTTGGGTAAGTAATAGTTTGTGTCAATCAGTGGAATTCCTATGGAATTTATGGTTCCTCCCATTGCTTCTTTCTCAGTATCTGGCTTTATCCACCAGCAGACCCACAGTTTGTTTGTAGAGATAAATCCCTCTCATTCCTTTCACATCTATGATTATATGTTTCTTTTCTGGGTTCAGTATAGGTGGCCCATCCACCTGGTCCAAATTGTTACATTTATCCCAAATACGGGCAGTGGGCGACACAGGACGATTGGCAGAATTGTACTGTTCTCATGTGTCCTACCCACTGTCCAGCAATGCCATTCAGCCGTATTTATTTTCCATCCACAGAAACGATTGAGCTTTGCTTGCAAAGATATGAACGATATCAACGGAAGAGAGGAGCTCTGTGGATGCCAGGGCCCGGGCAGTCTTCTCTTGCCTCTTCTTAGAGAAGCCTAGGGCCAGTAGCAACTCAGAGGTTTTCTTGTACCACTTTCCTTGTGCTCCTACAGGAAAGCCCATGAATTCAATGTCTGCTGCTGCATTTTTAAGATCTTGAACTTGTCTATGAAGTTGCTAATATTTCTTGACCACTCATTGGCAGCATCTTACAAGGATGAGTTGGAGTGCTGGTATCTGACTGTCATGTCCAGCACGAATGCCTTTCCTTTAAAAAAGATCAGATCTGGCTTGTATAACTCGTTGTTCTTGTCTCTGATACGCTGCTCGTGGAATACAGTCCAATTCTTCTTTTTAGCCTCGCAGCTAAGCATCTCACAGATGGAATTGTGTCTTTTAATCCTGACCTCTTGAGGTATTGGACAATTCCCGATAATATCAGCTGGTGTTTCATTACCAGTGCCACAATGTCTACAGGTTTTCACACATTCATTTTGCCTACCCCTGGCCAGGAACCCTCAAATGGGGTAGGCGTTGGCTCTCAGTTGTAGCGCAGTTATCAATTTCCTGTGAGGTATTCCTCTGTACCTTGCTATCCACCAATTTCTGATACTATCATTTTCAAAGTTCTCAATACCATGGCCTTGGAATAGCCGTTACTTCCACTTACTGTATTCATGTTTCTGTCAGTTACAAGGTCTTGGGCTGTGGATCTTTGGAACGGCAACCTCCTGTTCAGATGCATCTTCACCCTCAGCAAGGATACCTTCTGGTAATGGAATAGGCTCTCAAATTGGTGGGATATTCTCTTTATCACCCCCAGCTCATATGCACAGTTTCTCATACATCAATTCCAGGTGTTCCCCTCTTAGGAACATTGTCAAAACCTCATCGGAAGACTGGGTCAGTCTATATAATCTCCGTGCTTGTATACTTGGAAGAAGCGCCACCAACGTGAAGAAACCCAGACCACCATCTTTACAATCCGAGTACAAGATAGCATCACAGATGTTTGGTGGAAGATGAAGCTATTCCTTGACAAAAGATTGAATTAACAAGTCAGGGGATTTGAGGAGCCCAACTTTTACTTTGGTGTGGTGGGCAAGGTGTACCAATCTCTGGATACTATAAGTTTTCAGTGTATTGATTTTCTGAAGAGGCTTTAGTAGTGCGTCAGCAATCCGACAAAGCTAATTTCTGGTTTTTCGCATAAACCTGTATCTGCTATGCCAGTCCAGGGATCAATCTGTAAACCGAGATATTTCTCAGAGTGAGCAGGGTCGATCATATTAAGGGGGGTGCCATTTATCATCCACACTGGACAGTCATTGATGGTATAAGAAGAGTCTTTAGTTGGCTTGATGTAAAAGCCATGATACTTCTCCCCTGTGTCTTGAGACCAGTTAGATGGCAAATCGTCTCTAGGATCTTAATGTTCGTACACATGCCTTCCCAGGGGTCACTCAGTAACACTAAATCATCAGCGAAGGCCATGGCAGTAACTTTGAAACTTCCTTGACAGTTGCTTTCACCAAGATTCTCCAATTTACATATAGAGGGCCAAGCACCAGATTGAATAGTAAGGGTGACACTGGATCACCCTGTTTGACACTTAAAAGGATTTGTCTTTTCCTTTTTGGTGTCGATGTACATAAAGATACTCTTGTACATTTTGCCAACAAGGTGTTTAATGTGGGGGTCAGCCCCTCTCTGCATCAGACTCATGGTAGTATGCTGATGACATATGGTGTCAAAAGCTTTCGCAATGTCCACGAAAACAATCCCAAACTCTTTGTGCTCCTTTTTTGCATGTTTGACAGTAAGTTGTATCAAGTTCAGATTCTCAGAACATCCTGCTGCATGTATAAATCCCCTTTGTCTCAGGTTTATGGGACACGCTTTGGTCAATCTTGCCATTAAAATCCTGGAGAATAACCTAAACACCGTGGAAGCAATGGTGATAGGCCTCCAGTTATTGATGTCATTAAGCCTATCCACCTTGGTAGACTTGGGGATCAAGACTGACCGGCATTCACTCAGGGCAGCAGGAATAGTTCTGGTTATGAGCCGTAAATTGAAGATCTCCATCAACAGGGAGTACCTGGGATGCATTTTGATAAGACAGCCCAACGTAATCCTGTGTGGCCCCGAATCAGAGTTCTTCCTAATCTCTTTGATATTCTTTTCCACTTCTTTTTCCATAATCAGGGCCGTACAAGCGGTGTTACCTGCTTCCTTCTGTGAAGGGAAGTATTCAAGGCCCATGAATAATGGAGCTATAGCAGTCCCTCTGTCAGCTATTTGGCAGATGGGGGATGTTCTCCTCTCCCCACATTAGGATCATTAGCCATCTATATCAGGTTGAACAGTTTTAGAGGGAACTTTTAGAAGACATCTTTTATCACATACATGCTTTGCCATTTTAGATGGAATATGCTCTGCGGTTAAGTTATTGATGTTACCATCATACTTTATCACTAATTGTCTCAGAAGAGCCTCTTCCTCCTCAGTCCACACCTCTTGGTGGGCTCCTCTAACCGATGTTTCCTTTGGATGGGGGGCAGCAATTTGTTGCAGGTTCCTTACAAGAGGATGCGCCAGCCTCTTGTGCTGTCCCAAGCCAATCTTGGTGGAGAAAGCCCTCTGGCATACTTCACAGATCCAATCACCCTTTGGGACCACTTCCACATTTCCTTTGCACTGTGGGAAGTGGCAGGAGATACTGTGGTGCTTTAAATTTTCCTTACCACATTTGAGACACTTAAAGATGATCTTTCTTTTCCTGTGGGTTCTCTTTAGATGGTCAGTCAGGCCCAGCATCCAATTGAATTGGGTATCACAGGATGGACAGGATGGATTTTTGTCAGGAACAGATACCACAAGTGTATCAGTTGCTATCATGCCCAAGCTTGTCCCAGGGAGAGCTGCAGATGTGTGAGGCTCATCCTTGTCTCTGTGATCTTTAAGCAAGCACTCAGTTTCTCCATCCCAGGTGGACCTAGTTGGTAAGGCTTCATATGCCTCGGGGTACTTGGCAAACCCCTCCCAATTTCCACCTGGTTGGATTCCCGCATCATAGTCAATCGTGGAGTTAACAAACTCCAAACATACTAAATTGAGCTTCTCAGCTGCCAGTGTGGAGGGTAAAGGTGGAGCAATATCGGCTCTACTGACCCTCAGATCTAAGGGGTCAGTCTGAGTGGCTTGATACGTAGAGCAATGTCATTGATTGTACCATTGTTCCAAAACCAGTCAAAGATAGATGTCAGTCCAAGTGAGGGTAGTCGAAGTTGGCAGCAGGCCCTCTCCCACATTTCTGTGTCCAACACAAATCCATGGACTAGGCTCTGGGCAACAGGAATAAGAGGTGTTACAAAACAATTTTGTTTCAACTAAGATGTGAAGCTATCATTGTGGGGGCAAGTCCAAGCAATAGGGAGGGGTACACCCTCTCTCACAATGGGGCAGAAGCCAACTTAGATACCACTAAGGGTATCTGGCGGGACCACGAGGAGGTGCGGCTTCCACAGCTGAGCCCAGTTAGTAACTCTGCTCCCATTTATTGAGCATATCACAATACACACTTTCCTGGGTTTAATGAAGGTGGCCTGTCCACCTTGGTCAAAATTGGTAAATCTTGGCTCAAGATTGAGGTGGTAAATGGATGACGTCATGGTACACGCCTCGCAGCGTGCAGCAAAACGAGTTTCCCACTCAGGGTTTGGAGTCTTAACCGGTCACAGATTGGGGCATAGCCATGCATTACCAGTGACATGGCCCTGTACGGCACGATGCGCGTGCCCTTTCTGACAATCTGGGGCACAGCTGTATGCACAGATGGCGTCTGGTACAAGACCATGTCTCCACCACTCAGTGCCACTGGGTTGCAAGCAGTGCAGAGCATCCAGGTGGCAGAATATGGCAACCGGTCCAGTCTTGCCCCCATGTAGTTGGAACAAGTGGCGTACACACCCAGGTTCTGACGGATTAGAGTTATGGCCCTGCGCGTGCAGTTGCTTGATTGACGTGTTTCCCCTCAAAGCACAGAGGTCAACCAAGCTGGCCCTGGCTAGGTGATTAGCGTATCCTGCTCTAAAGTGGGAGATTCCAAGAGTCATGGCAGCGCTACCCCCTGAGCAGCTGCCCGACTTTATCCAGCTCACCGCCCCCAGGGCAAAGGGTCAGCAGCTCATGTCGTGACTCGTATGAGTTTTGTGGCACCGAATTATGAGGCTACTATTTGGGTGGTGAGTCCAAACAGTAGGGAGGGGTAGCCGCTACACCCTCGCTCACACTGGGGCAGAAGTTGACTTAGTTACCCTTGCAGGTATCCAGCGGGACCACAGGGAGATGTGACTTCTGCAGCTGAGCCCAGTTAGTAACTAAGCTCTCTTTCTTTCTTGCTCTCTTTTGCATCCAATTAGCTGTCATTCTGGATGCTTGCTGACCATGGGACCTTTGCGACTTTGGATCCCTGGTCGCCTTTGTAATCTAGCAGAGCCTTACTCAGGCCACCAAAACAGTTCTCAAAAGCATCATTCACCACCCCTTGGGGATCTTGCCCATCCAAAATCTTCTCAAAGGCGCTCTGGCACTTAGCAAATCTACATGCCAATAACCCTTTCCTGGTGACATCACAATAGTGGAGCTTCAGCTGTGCTCTCTCTCGGCAATTTAGTGACCTGGTGGAGCTCTTCTCTCTCAACATTAGACTCACCTTTGATTTCAGATTGAACCACATTGGGGGGACCTTTCATGAGAAGGTGTCTCTTGTCATTGATCTTCTTTGCCGTCTTAGGTGGAATATGCTCTACAATCAACTTATTGATGTTTCTGTTAGCAGCATACTTCATCACCAACTGCGACAGAAGAGCCTCTTCCTCCTCAGTCCATACCTTCTTATGGGCTGCTCTCACAGATGACTCTTTAGGATGGGAGGAAGCAATCCTTTCCAAGTTTCTCACAAGAGGATGCATCAACCTCTTGTGGTGGCCCAGGCCAGTCTTGGTAGAGAACCCGTTCTGCATACCTCACATAGCCAATCACCTGTCGGAAACCCATGCACATTCCCCTTGCTCCGTGGGACATGAAGGGCAATACTGTGTTATTTAAGATTTCATTTACCACATTTAGAGCACTTAAAAAAGATCTTTTTCAGCCCATGGGTCCTCTTTAGATGTTCAATCAGCCCCAGTATCTGATTAAATTGGGTAAAACAGCGTGGACAAGCTGGATTTTTGTCTGGGACGGACACCACAGGAGTTCCAACTGGTGTCCCACCTCACTGATCCCGGAGAGAGCCTCAGGTGTTTTGGGCTCTTCAGTATCTCCTCAATCATGCCCAAATTCATCATCCCAAGCAGGCCGAGATGGCATGGCCTCATATGGCTCTGGGAACTCAGCCAAACCCTCCCAGACACTACCCAGATGGATTCCAACCTCAGAGTAAAAAGAGGAGTTTAAAAACTCCAGACACACCAGATTGAGCCCAACATCTCCCAAAGCAGGGGATAAAGATGGAATGACATTGGCTGATCTGACCCTAAGATCTAAAGGGTCAGTTTGAGTGGCCGTTCATATGTACCACAAAGTCATTGATTGCAGCATTGTCCAAATCAAACAAACAGTAATGACGGTATAAGTGAGGGCAGTCGAAGTCAGCAGCTGGCCCTCACCCAAACTCCTAACTGTGTCCAACTTAAGCCCATGGACAAGGCTCTGGGTGACAGTTAAACAAGTGTGCCAAACAATTTGTTTCTGCAGGCTTGGGAAACTACCGCTGGGTGGCGAGTCCAAGCGATGGCGAGGGGTATCAATTATACCCTCTCTCACACGGGTGGAAGCCCACTTCATTACCCCAAAGGGTATCCAGCGGGGCCTTGAGAAGGCGTGGCTTCCGCAGCTAAGCCCAGTTAGTAACTATGCCCTCATTTATTGAGCATACACGTACATACATGCACCTGTTCCGTGTTAAGTGAAGGTGGCCCATCCACCTAAGTCAGTAAATTTTGATGTGGTTATCAGACACGCCACACAGCGTGTGGCAAACGAGATTCCCATAATCAGTTTGGAGACTCAGTCCTTGTCAAGATTGGGGCATGCCTTGCTCTACCAGTGACGTGGCCCTGGATGGCATGAATGCACCTTGGCCCTGTCACACAGTCGCTTGAGTGACATATGTCTCCCTCACAACATAGAGGTCACACAAGCTGGCCCTGACAGGCAAACAGCAATACCAAGCTCCAAGGTGGAGGGTCCCATAAGTCATGGCAGCACTACCCTCCAAGCAACTGCCCTACCCTAACTAACTCTACCGCCCTGTGGGTGAAGGGCTCACAGCTCATGTCTTGTACCACCAGCAAGAGTGTCATGAGTTGCATGAGTTTGTTTCACCAGTTTGGAAACGGTATACTGAGTGGGTGGTGAAGCCACAGGGTAGGGTGAGAGCGTTCTATACTCCCACACTGGGGCAGAGGTTGGCTCAGTTACCCTACGCAGGGCATCCAGTGGGGCTGCGAGGAGGTGCAACCTCTGCAGCTGAGCCCATTTAGCAACACACGTCCCGAGTCATAGAGACATATAAAATTATATGTTTCTATTCCAGGTTAACCGTCCAGCTGGTCCAATTTGAATTTTATGCCCAAATATGGGCCAGACACATTATGATGGATGAACTCCTCCCACCCAAAACCAATTCCACTGTCCAGCTCTTACCACACAGAGAAGGGGCATTCATTTATTCAAAGGTACACACAGTCAGGCTTTACTAGTATATATATGTACTATGTCAACAGAAGAGAAGAGTGCTCTGGATGCTAGGGCTCGGGCAGTCCTCCCCTGCCTTGTTTTTGAGAGTCCCAGGGCCTGTAGCAATTCAGAGTTCTTCTCATACCATTTTCCCCGCGCTCCTGAGGGAAAACCTACGAACTCAATGACTGTTGCATTTGTAAGATCACAAATTTGTGGGAGAAGGCAGTGATATTTTTTGGCCTTCTCAGCAGCAGCACCTTTCAAAGATGAATTACTATGCTCATATCTCACTGTCAAGTCCACTACAAATGCCTTTGCTTCTTTAACAATGGTCAAATCCGGCTTATATAATTAATTCTGATCATCCTTCAAGTGTGCTTCCTGAAACACTGTCCAATCTTCCCTCTTAGCCTCACAGCTAAGGGTTTCACAGATGGAATTGTGTCTTTTAATCCTGGCATCCTGAGTAATCGGACAGTTCCCGATGGCATGGGCGGTTGTTTCATAATCAGCGCCACAGTGTCTGCAAGATCTAACGCAAACATCATGCCTACCCCTTGCCAGGAATTCACGTGTGGGGTAGACGTTAGCTCTTAATTGCAACACAGTTACGAGTTTTCTGTG
Source organism: Aphelocoma coerulescens (assembly GCF_041296385.1). Classification (NCBI taxonomy): domain Eukaryota; kingdom Metazoa; phylum Chordata; class Aves; order Passeriformes; family Corvidae; genus Aphelocoma; species Aphelocoma coerulescens. The sequence continues at coordinate 2,389,328 of NW_027183981.1, read as the reverse complement.
AGGAATGCCGCAGTAATGCACCAGCCAGCCGTTACTGATGTTATCATTCTCAAAGTTCTCCATACCATGGCCCTGGGCAGCCAGATGTTTCCATTTATTAAATTTCCACCTATCACAGGGTCTTAGAAAGCTGGAAATACAGCTTTCCGCCAGTCACAGGGTCTTGGAAAGCGGGTTCTGGAACCGGGAGCCTCTCACTCTGACAAGAGTTCACCTCCTTCTACAACAAATTTCATCACAGGGATAAACTCCCAAATTGGTGGGATGGACTTCTTTTCCCCACCAGCTCTCAACCATAATTTCTCAAATATCAGTTCTAGATGTTCTTCCTTCAAGAATGCAACCAGAGCACCATCCAAAGATTGAGCCAGCTTATGCAATTTCCATGCTTGTATACTTGGTATAAGTGCCGCCAATTTAATGAGTCCTAGCCCTCCATCTTTAAACCTCGAGGAAAAGATGGCAACACACGTACTCTATAGGAGGTGAAGCCACTCCTTGACCATCCTCCTAATGAACAGGTCAAGGCATTCAAGGAGCCCAGCTCTTACTTCGGTATGGTCAGCCAGATATATCAGTCTAGGAATGGTATAAAGTCCGAAGTATATCAACTTTCTGAAGAGTTTTGAGTGGTGTGTCTCCGATCCGATGGAGCCATTCCTCTAGTTTCCCAGGCAAGCGTGGATTGGCAAAACTGGTCCAGGGGTCAGTCTGGGTGCCTAGATATTTCTCTGAGCTCCCAGGGTTGATCATGTTGAGGGGAGACCCACTAATCTGCCAAACAGGACAATCATTGATGATATATGAGTCCTTTTTGGGCTTGATGTAAAAACCATGGCATTTCTCTCCTTGTGTCCAGAGATCAATAAAGTTGCAAAAGGTCTCCAGAACCTTGATGTTATGACACATGCCTTCCCAGGAGTCACTCAGCAGCACCAAATCGTGAGCAAAGGCCGTGGCCGTAAGTTTAAACCCACCATGATGGGTTGCCTTCTGCTTTAGGTTTACAGAGAAGAGGGTCAAAAGCCAAACTGAATAACAAAGGTGACATAGGGTTGCCCTGCTTGACACCGGAGCAGATGTTAATTGGGTATGTTTTCCCATTCTTAGTGACAGCATACATCGTGATGTTTCTGTACATCTCACTAACCAGATGGACCACATGGGAATCAGGCCCCCTCTTAACTAAACCAGCAATGATATGCTGGTGACAAACAGTGTCAAAGGCCTTGGCAATATCGACAAACAGAACCCTCAGATCTCGATGCTCCTGTTTAGCACTTTTAACCAGAAGCTGTAACAGCTTCAGGTTCTCAGAACAACCAGATGCACTAATAAACCCTGTTGTCTGGGCTTAATGGGGCATGCTCGGACCAGTCTCGCCGTAGCAATCCTGGAAAATAACCTAAACACCACCGAAGCAATGGTGATAGGTCTCCAGTTATTGATATCGCCAAGTCTCGCCTCATTGGAAGACTTGGGTATCAAAACTGTCTGGCAGTCCCATAGTGCATCTGGTATAGTTCTGGTAACAAGCCAGAGGTTGAAGATCTCTGTCAACTGGGAAAACTTAGGGTCTGTTTTAATAAGGTGACCCAGAGTAATCCCATCTGGCCCAGGAGCAGAGGTTTTACGCATGTCTTCCATGTTCTTACCAATCTCTTTCTCAATAATCAGGTCCTGATACATGGTGTTATCTGCTTCCCTGTGTACAGGGAAGGATTCAAGACCATTAAAACAAACCGATGTTTCCCATCTCTCTTTAAATGTGCTGTGGACAATGCCCGATGGTATTTGGCATTGCAGGGCTTCCGTGTCATCCAAAATAATACGCACCAGCCTTCCTCTGTGTAACTGAAACAGTTTCTGATATCTTAGATATTTCCCATGCTTCACATCTCTCTTCTTCATCCACTTAGTTTTTGTTTTGGATGCTTTCTGGCCACGAGGCCTTTGCGACTTTAGACCACTGGAAACCTTAAGGCCAAGCCCACTCAGGCTATCCCGAAACTTCTCATACACCTCATTCGCCACCACCTGCAGATCTTGCCCATCCAATGCTTTCCCAAAGGCCTCCTGGCACATGGTGAATCCACCAGCCAATAGCCTCAGCTTGATGGCATCAAAGTAGTGGAGCTTCAGGCGTCCTTTACTACGCCCTTTAGCAGTCTGGAGAGGTTCTTCTCTCCCTATTCCTCCGCCTTCTGCAGATCGAACTTTCTCAGAGGGACCTTTTCCCAGCAGGGATCTCTTATTGCTTATCTGCTTGGCCATCTTTGATGGTATGTGCTCCACAATTAACTAGTTGATGTTCCTGCTACTGATGTACTTCACCACCAACTGATTCAGAAGAGCCTCCTCCTCCTCAGTCCATACCCTCTTATGGGCCCCTCTTAAAGATGACCCTTTAGGATGGGAGGCTACAATCCGTTCCTCATTCCGCACGGGAGGATGTTTCAATCTCTTGTGCTGGCCCAGACCTATCTTGGTAACAAAGCCGCGAGAACAAACCTCACAGACCCAGCTGCCCGCAGGAACCACACACGCATCACCCTTGCACCAAGGGACATGACAGGCACTACTGTGGTATTTAAGATTTTATTTACCACATTTAGTGCATCTAAAAAAGATCTTTTTCTTCCCATGGGCCTTCTTCAGATGGTCAGTCAGCCCCAGCATCCATGTAAACTGGCTGAAACATCGTTGACAAGATGGATTTTTGTCCAGGATGGACACAACAGCAGTTCCAGTTAGTGTCACAACATTGCTGGTCCCGGGAGGAGCCTCAGGTGTTGCAGGCTCCTCAGACTCTCTTATTTCACGCTCAAATTCCTCTTCCTAAATAGGCCCAGAGGGCAAGATCTCATAAGGTTCAGGAAGTATGGCCAAACACTCCATGGCGTTACCCCAATGGATTCCAACTTTATAAGCTAGTCTGGAGTTTACAAACTCCAAAGACACAAGATCGAATCTATCCTCATACACCACCACAGGAGGAGATGGAGTTCCAGCTCCTCTGACCCTCAGATCTAATGGGTCAGTTTGAGTGGCCATTGACACATAACGCAATGCCACAGACTGTACCATTGTAAGACCTTGAGACGGCATTTAGTCAAAGTCAAGTGAGGGTTTTCAAAGTCCACAACTGGAGCCCTCCACCAAGCTGCTGACTGTGTCCAACTCAAGCCCGTGAACAAGGCTCTGGGCTACAGCGAATGGCTGCACCAATAATTTTATTTCTGCGATTTGTGAAACTACCACTGGGGGGCGAGTCCAGCAATAGGGAGGGGAAGATACTGCCCCCTCACTCACACTGGGGCAGAGGTCAACTGAGTTACCCTTTCAGGCATCCAGCAGGACCACGGGGAGGTGTGACCTCTGCAGCTATGCCCAGTTAGTAATTATGGCTATTTAATAAACATATAAAATGATAGCCCTGTTTAACACCGGAGCAGATGTTAATGGGGTCTGTTTTCCCATTCTTGGCGACGATGTATGTCTTAATATTCCTGTACATCTCACCAATTAGATGGATTATATGGGAATCAACTCCCCTCTTAACCAAACCAGCTATAATATGCTGCTGGCAAACGGTATCAAATGCCTTGGCAATATCCACAAATACCACCCCCAAACTTCTATGTTCCTGTTTTGCCTTCTTAACCAAAAGCTGTAACAGCTTAAGGTTCTCAGAACAGCCTGATGCGCTGATAAAACCCCGTTGTCTGGGGTTAATGGGACATGCACGGGCCAGTCTCGCATTCGCGATCCTGGAGAACAACCTAAACACCACTGAAGCAATGGTGATAGGCCTCCAGTTGTTGATATCACCAGGTTTCTCCTCATTGGATGACTTGGGTATCAAAACTGTCAGGCAGTCCCGCAGCGCGTCCGGTAAAGTTCCGGTGGCAAGCCAGAGGTTGAAGATCTCTGTCAACTGGGAGAACTTAGGGTCTATTTTAATAAGATGACCCAGAGCAATCCCATCTGGCCCAGGAGCGGAGGTTTTACACATCTCATTCAAGTTCTTACCAGTCTCTCTCTGAAATCAGGTCTCGAAACATGGTGTTATCCGCCTCCCTATATACTGGGAAGGATTCAAGACCACTAAAACAGACAGATGTTTCCCATCTCTCTTTAAATGTGCACTGTGGATAACACCAGATGGTATTTGGCACTGCAGGGCTTCCGTGTTATCCAAAATAACCCGTGCCAACCTCCCTCTATGTATCTGAAACAACCTCTGATATCTCAGATATTTTCCTCGCTTAACGGCCCTTTTCTGCATCCGTTTAGTTGTCACCCCGGATGCTTTTTGGCCTCGAGGCCCCCGGGGCCTTCGCGGCTTAGACACTTTATGGTTAAGCCTATCCTGGCTATCCCGAAACTTCTCATACACTTCGTTCACCACTGATTGCGGATCTTGCCCCTGCATTATTTTCTCAAAGGCCTCCTGACACACGGTGAACTCGCCTGCCGATAGCTTCAGCTTGATGATATCATGATAGTGGAGCACCAAGCGTCCCTCACTTTGCCCCTTAGCAGATTGGGGAGGTTCTTCTCTGCCTACAGCCCCGCCTTCTCTAAATCGAACTTTCTTTGAGGGACCTTTTCCTAGAAGGCGTCTTTTGTCACTAATCTGCTTTGGCGTCTTAGATGGCAAGTGCTCCGCTATTAGCTGATTGATGTTCCTGCTACCAGCAAACTTAACCACCAATTGATTCAGGAGAGCCTCTTCCTCCTCGGTCCATACCTTCTTATGGGCCCCCCGCAAAGATGTTTCTTTGGGGTGAGAGGCAGCTATCCGTTCCACATTACGCACAAGAGGATGTTGTAACCTCTTGTGCTGTCCCAGTCCAATCTTTGTAGCAAAACCTCTAGAGCACACCTCACAGACCCAGCTACCCGTAGGGGCCACAAATCCTTCACCTTTGCACCGAGGGACATGACAGGAGATACTGTGGTATTTCAGATTTTGTTTACCACACTTAGAGCACCTAAACCAGATCTTATTACAGCCATGGGACGTCTTTAGATGGTCTGTTAACCCCAGCGTATTAGTAAACCGGGTCAGACACCTTGGACATGATGGATTTTTGTCCGGGACAGACATAACAGGAGTTCCTGTAATTGTTCCGCCCCCTCTGATCCCGGAGGAGTCCCAGGTGTCATTGGCTCCTCTATTTCTCTTGTTTCACACCCATTTATTTCTTCCTGAACCAGCCCAAAGGGCAAGATTTCATAAGGTTCAGGAAATACAGCCAGACAATCTGCGGTGTTACCCAGATGGCTCCCAACTTCAAGAGCAACTTTGGAGTTTATAAACTCCAAAGGTACAAGATTGATTCTTTCCTCCTCTAACACCACAGATAGTGGTGGAATTCTGGCCTCTCTAACCCACAGATCTAAAGGGTCAGTTTGGGTGGCCGTAGACACGTACCGCAAAGCCACAGATTGTACCATTGTCAAGACCGAGATGGCGTTTGGTCAAATCTAAAAGAGGGTTGTCAGAGTCTGCAGGTGGAACCCTCGACCAACCTGCAGACTGTGTCCAACTAATGCCCGTGGACAAGGCTTTGGGCAACAGCAAATAGCTGCGCCAATAAATTTGTTTCTGCGATTTGTGAATCTACCACTGGGTGGCGAGTCCAGCAATAGGGAGGGGAGATATTACCCCCTCACTCACACTGGGGCAGAGGTCGACTTAGTTACCCTTACGGGTATCCGGCGGGACCACGAGGAGGTGCGACCTCTGCAGCTATGCCCAGTTAGTAACTATGGCTATTTAATAAACATATAAAATGGTATGTTTCTTTTCTGGGTTAAGTAAAGGTGGCCCGTCCACCTGGTCGAATCCAAATTTGTAGCCCAAATATGGGCAAGACGCGTTATGACGGGTGAGCCCCTCCCACCCAAAACCAATTCCACTGTCCAGCTCGAACCACTCAGGGAAGGGGCCTTTATTGTAAAGGTACAAACAATCTGGCTTTGCTTGCGAACATATGTACGATATCTACAGAAGAGAAGAGTGCTCTGGATGCCAGGGCCCGGGCTAGTCTCCCTAGCCTCGTTTTAGAGAGTCCCAAGGCCTGTAGCAATTCAGAGTTCCTCTCATACCATTTCCCCCGCGCTCCTAAGGGGAAACCAGTGAACTCTACAGATGTTACATTAGTGAGGTCACAAATCTGTGGAAGAAGGATACTTTTTTGCCTTCTCCACAGCGGCCCCTTTCAGTGAAGAATTGCTGTGCTCGTATCTCACTGTTACGTCCACTACAAGTGCCTTAGCATCCTTCACAAAGATTAAATCAGGCTTAAATAACTCATTTTCTTCATCTCTCAAATGCGGCTCCTGGAAAACCGTCCAATTCTCCCTCTTAGCTTCTCGGCTAAGGGTTTCGCAGATGAAATTATGCCTTTTAATTCTGGCGTCCTGAGTAATTGGGCATTTTCCGATGACATGGGACGCTGATTCATATTCGGCGCCGCAGTGTCTGCAGGATCGAACACAGACATCGTGTCTACCCCTTGCTAAGAATTCCCGAGTGGGGTAGACCTTCGCTCTTAATTGCAGCGCCGTTATGAGTTTTCTGTGAGGGATGCTGCGGTAATGCATCAACCAGTCATTACTGATCTTATCATTCTCAAAATTTTCGATCCCATGGCCCTGGGCAACCAGATGTTTCCATTTATTGAATTCCACCTTCCGCCAGTCACAGGGCCTAGGAAGGCGAAGCTTGGAACGTGGTGCCTCCCACTCAGACAAGGCTTCACTCCCCTCGCTAGCGACTTCCATCAATGGGATGGGGTCCCAAATTTGGGGGACGGACTCTCGTACACCCCCAGCTTTAACCCATAATTTCTCATGTATCAATTCTAGATGTTCACCCTTCAAAAAAGAAACCAAGGTCCCATCCGAAGATTGAGCTAATCTGTGCAATCTTCGCGCTTGAATACTAGGTATAAGCGCCGCCAATTTGATAAACCCCAGCCCTCCGTCTTTAAATCTCGAATACAGGATGGCATCACATGTACAAGTTGGGAGATGAAGCCGCTCCTTGACCGATTTTTTTTATCATCAAGTCAAGGGATTCGAGGAGCCCAGTTTTTACATTGGTATGGTCAGCCAGATATATCAGTCTAGGGATGGTATATGTCCTATCGGCTTTCTGAAGAGGTTTAAGTGGTGCGCTACCAATCCGATGAAGCCATTCTTCAAGTTTCGTAGGAAGGCCAGGATCAGCGAAACCGGTCCAAGGGTCAATCTGTGTGCCAAGATATTTCTCTGAGCTTCCCGGGTTGATCATGTTGAGGGGAATCCCTCCAACTTGCCAAGCAGGACAGTCACTGATGGTATACGCGTCCTTGGTCGGCTTGATGTAAAAGCCGTGGCATTTCTCTTCTTGAGTTCGGAGACCAGTAAGCTCACAAAAGGTCTCCAAAATTTTGATGTTATAACACATGCCTTCCCATGAGTCGCTCAGAAGCACCAGATCATCTGCGAAGGCCATGGCCGTAATCTTAAATCCACCAAGATGGAATCCACACCCTTCCGTTTCCAGTTTACATAGGAGAGGATCCAGCGCCAGGTTGAATAACAAAAGTGACATTGGGTTGCCCTGTTTAACACCGGAGCAGGTGTTAATGGGGTCTGTTTTCCCATTCTTGGCGACGATGTACGTCTTAATATTCCTGTACATCTCACCAATTAGATGGATTATATGGGAATCAACTCCCCTCTTAACCAAACCAGCTATAATATGCTGCTGGCAAACGGTATCAAATGCCTTGGCAATATCCACAAATACCACCCCCAAACTTCTATGTTCCTGTTTTGCCTTCTTAACCAAAAGCTGTAACAGCTTAAGGTTCTCAGAACAGCCTGATGCGCTGATAAAACCCCGTTGTCTGGGGTTAATGGGACATGCACGGGCCAGTCTCGCATTCGCGATCCTGGAGAACAACCTAAACACCACTGAAGCAATGGTGATAGGCCTCCAGTTGTTGATATCACCAGGTTTCTCCTCATTGGATGACTTGGGTATCAAAACTGTCAGGCAGTCCCGCAGCGCGTCCGGTAAAGTTCCGGTGGCAAGCCAGAGGTTGAAGATCTCTGTCAACTGGGAGAACTTAGGGTCTATTTTAATAAGATGACCCAGAGCAATCCCATCTGGCCCAGGAGCGGAGGTTTTACACATCTCATTCAAGTTCTTACCAGTCTCTCTCTGAAATCAGGTCTCGAAACATGGTGTTATCCGCCTCCCTATATACTGGGAAGGATTCAAGACCACTAAAACAGACAGATGTTTCCCATCTCTCTTTAAATGTGCACTGTGGATAACACCAGATGGTATTTGGCACTGCAGGGCTTCCGTGTTATCCAAAATAACCCGTGCCAACCTCCCTCTATGTATCTGAAACAACCTCTGATATCTCAGATATTTTCCTCGCTTAACGGCCCTTTTCTGCATCCGTTTAGTTGTCACCCCGGATGCTTTTTGGCCTCGAGGCCCCCGGGGCCTTCGCGGCTTAGACACTTTATGGTTAAGCCTATCCTGGCTATCCCAAAACTTCTCATACACTTCGTTCACCACTGATTGCGGATCTTGCCCCTGCATTATTTTCTCAAAGGCCTCCTGACACACGGTGAACTCGCCGGCCGATAGCTTCAGCTTGATGATATCATGATAGTGGAGCACCAAGCGTCCCTCACTTTGCCCCTTAGCAGATTGGGGAGGTTCTTCTCTGCCTACAGCCCCGCCTTCTCTAAATCGAACTTTCTTTGAGGGACCTTTTCCTAGAAGGCGTCTTTTGTCACTAATCTGCTTTGGCGTCTTAGATGGCAAGTGCTCCGCTATTAGCTGATTGATGTTCCTGCTACCAGCAAACTTAACCACCAATTGATTCAGGAGAGCCTCTTCCTCCTCGGTCCATACCTTCTTATGGGCCCCCCGCAAAGATGTTTCTTTGGGGTGAGAGGCAGCTATCCGTTCCACATTACACACAAGAGGATGTTGTAACCTCTTGTGCTGTCCCAGTCCAATCTTTGTAGCAAAACCTCTAGAGCACACCTCACAGACCCAGCTACCCGTAGGGGCCACAAATCCTTCACCTTTGCACCGAGGGACATGACAGGAGATACTGTGGTATTTCAGATTTTGTTTACCACACTTAGAGCACCTAAACCAGATCTTATTACAGCCATGGGACGTCTTTAGATGGTCTGTTAACCCCAGCGTATTAGTAAACCGGGTCAGACACCTTGGACATGATGGATTTTTGTCCGGGACAGACATAACAGGAGTTCCTGTAATTGTTCCGCCCCCTCTGATCCCGGAGGAGTCCCAGGTGTCATTGGCTCCTCTATTTCTCTTGTTTCACACCCATTTATTTCTTCCTGAACCAGCCCAAAGGGCAAGATTTCATAAGGTTCAGGAAATACAGCCAGACAATCTGCGGTGTTACCCAGATGGCTCCCAACTTCAAGAGCAACTTTGGAGTTTATAAACTCCAAAGGTACAAGATTGATTCTTTCCTCCTCTAACACCACAGATAGTGGTGGAATTCTGGCCTCTCTAACCCACAGATCTAAAGGGTCAGTTTGGGTGGCCGTAGACACGTACCGCAAAGCCACAGATTGTACCATTGTCAAGACCGAGATGGCGTTTGGTCAAATCTAAAAGAGGGTTGTCAGAGTCTGCAGGTGGAACCCTCGACCAACCTGCAGACTGTGTCCAACTAATGCCCGTGGACAAGGCTTTGGGCAACAGCAAATAGCTGCGCCAATAAATTTGTTTCTGCGATTTGTGAATCTACCACTGGGTGGCGAGTCCAGCAATAGGGAGGGGAGATATTACCCCCTCACTCACACTGGGGCAGAGGTCGACTTAGTTACCCTTACGGGTATCCGGCGGGACCACGAGGAGGTGCGACCTCTGCAGCTATGCCCAGTTAGTAACTATGGCTATTTAATAAACATATAAAATGGTATGTTTCTTTTCTGGGTTAAGTAAAGGTGGCCCGTCCACCTGGTCGAATCCAAATTTGTAGCCCAAATATGGGCAAGACGCGTTATGACGGGTGAACCCCTCCCACCCAAAACCAATTCCACTGTCCAGCTCGAACCACTCAGGGAAGGGGCCTTTATTGTAAAGGTACAAACAATCTGGCTTTGCTTGCGAACATATGTACGATATCTACAGAAGAGAAGAGTGCTCTGGATGCCAGGGCCCGGGCTAGTCTCCCTAGCCTCGTTTTAGAGAGTCCCAAGGCCTGTAGCAATTCAGAGTTCCTCTCATACCATTTCCCCCGCGCTCCTAAGGGGAAACCAGTGAACTCTACAGATGTTACATTAGTGAGGTCACAAATCTGTGGAAGAAGGATACTTTTTTGCCTTCTCCACAGCGGCCCCTTTCAGTGAAGAATTGCTGTGCTCGTATCTCACTGTTACATCCACTACAAGTGCCTTAGCATCCTTCACAAAGATTAAATCAGGCTTAAATAACTCATTTTCTTCATCTCTCAAATGCGGCTCCTGGAAAACCGTCCAATTCTCCCTCTTAGCTTCTCGGCTAAGGGTTTCGCAGATGAAATTATGCCTTTTAATTCTGGCGTCCTGAGTAATTGGGCATTTTCCGATGACATGGGACGCTGATTCATATTCGGCGCCGCAGTGTCTGCAGGATCGAACACAGACATCGTGTCTACCCCTTGCTAAGAATTCCCGAGTGGGGTAGACCTTCGCTCTTAATTGCAGCGCCGTTATGAGTTTTCTGTGAGGGATGCTGCGGTAATGCATCAACCAGTCATTACTGATCTTATCATTCTCAAAATTTTCGATCCCATGGCCCTGGGCAACCAGATGTTTCCATTTATTGAATTCCACCTTCCGCCAGTCACAGGGCCTAGGAAGGCGAAGCTTGGAACGTGGTGCCTCCCACTCAGACAAGGCTTCACTCCCCTCGCTAGCGACTTCCATCAATGGGATGGGGTCCCAAATTTGGGGGACGGACTCTCGTACACCCCCAGCTTTAACCCATAATTTCTCATGTATCAATTCTAGATGTTCACCCTTCAAAAAAGAAACCAAGGTCCCATCCGAAGATTGAGCTAATCTGTGCAATCTTCGCGCTTGAATACTAGGTATAAGCGCCGCCAATTTGATAAACCCCAGCCCTCCGTCTTTAAATCTCGAATACAGGATGGCATCACATGTACAAGTTGGGAGATGAAGCCGCTCCTTGACCGATTTTTTTTATCATCAAGTCAAGGGATTCGAGGAGCCCAGTTTTTACATTGGTATGGTCAGCCAGATATATCAGTCTAGGGATGGTATATGTCCTATCGGCTTTCTGAAGAGGTTTAAGTGGTGCGCTACCAATCCGATGAAGCCATTCTTCAAGTTTCGTAGGAAGGCCAGGATCAGCGAAACCGGTCCAAGGGTCAATCTGTGTGCCAAGATATTTCTCTGAGCTTCCCGGGTTGATCATGTTGAGGGGAATCCCTCCAACTTGCCAAGCAGGACAGTCACTGATGGTATACGCGTCCTTGGTCGGCTTGATGTAAAAGCCGTGGCATTTCTCTTCTTGAGTTCGGAGACCAGTAAGCTCACAAAAGGTCTCCAAAATTTTGATGTTATAACACATGCCTTCCCATGAGTCGCTCAGAAGCACCAGATCATCTGCGAAGGCCATGGCCGTAATCTTAAATCCACCAAGATGGAATCCACACCCTTCCGTTTCCAGTTTACATAGGAGAGGATCCAGCGCCAGGTTGAATAACAAAAGTGACATTGGGTTGCCCTGTTTAACACCGGAGCAGGTGTTAATGGGGTCTGTTTTCCCATTCTTGGCGACGATGTACGTCTTAATATTCCTGTACATCTCACCAATTAGATGGATTATATGGGAATCAACTCCCCTCTTAACCAAACCAGCTATAATATGCTGCTGGCAAACGGTATCAAATGCCTTGGCAATATCCACAAATACCACCCCCAAACTTCTATGTTCCTGTTTTGCCTTCTTAACCAAAAGCTGTAACAGCTTAAGGTTCTCAGAACAGCCTGATGCGCTGATAAAACCCCGTTGTCTGGGGTTAATGGGACATGCACGGGCCAGTCTCGCATTCGCGATCCTGGAGAACAACCTAAACACCACTGAAGCAATGGTGATAGGCCTCCAGTTGTTGATATCACCAGGTTTCTCCTCATTGGATGACTTGGGTATCAAAACTGTCAGGCAGTCCCGCAGCGCGTCCGGTAAAGTTCCGGTGGCAAGCCAGAGGTTGAAGATCTCTGTCAACTGGGAGAACTTAGGGTCTATTTTAATAAGATGACCCAGAGCAATCCCATCTGGCCCAGGAGCGGAGGTTTTACACATCTCATTCAAGTTCTTACCAGTCTCTCTCTGAAATCAGGTCTCGAAACATGGTGTTATCCGCCTCCCTATATACTGGGAAGGATTCAAGACCACTAAAACAGACAGATGTTTCCCATCTCTCTTTAAATGTGCACTGTGGATAACACCAGATGGTATTTGGCACTGCAGGGCTTCCGTGTTATCCAAAATAACCCGTGCCAACCTCCCTCTATGTATCTGAAACAACCTCTGATATCTCAGATATTTTCCTCGCTTAACGGCCCTTTTCTGCATCCGTTTAGTTGTCACCCCGGATGCTTTTTGGCCTCGAGGCCCCCGGGGCCTTCGCGGCTTAGACACTTTATGGTTAAGCCTATCCTGGCTATCCCGAAACTTCTCATACACTTCGTTCACCACTGATTGCGGATCTTGCCCCTGCATTATTTTCTCAAAGGCCTCCTGACACACGGTGAACTCGCCGGCCGATAGCTTCAGCTTGATGATATCATGATAGTGGAGCACCAAGCGTCCCTCACTTTGCCCCTTAGCAGATTGGGGAGGTTCTTCTCTGCCTACAGCCCCGCCTTCTCTAAATCGAACTTTCTTTGAGGGACCTTTTCCTAGAAGGCGTCTTTTGTCACTAATCTGCTTTGGCGTCTTAGATGGCAAGTGCTCCGCTATTAGCTGATTGATGTTCCTGCTACCAGCAAACTTAACCACCAATTGATTCAGGAGAGCCTCTTCCTCCTCGGTCCATACCTTCTTATGGGCCCCCCGCAAAGATGTTTCTTTGGGGTGAGAGGCAGCTATCCGTTCCACATTACGCACAAGAGGATGTTGTAACCTCTTGTGCTGTCCCAGTCCAATCTTTGTAGCAAAACCTCTAGAGCACACCTCACAGACCCAGCTACCCGTAGGGGCCACAAATCCTTCACCTTTGCACCGAGGGACATGACAGGAGATACTGTGGTATTTCAGATTTTGTTTACCACACTTAGAGCACCTAAACCAGATCTTATTACAGCCATGGGACGTCTTTAGATGGTCTGTTAACCCCAGCGTATTAGTAAACCGGGTCAGACACCTTGGACATGATGGATTTTTGTCCGGGACAGACATAACAGGAGTTCCTGTAATTGTTCCGCCCCCTCTGATCCCGGAGGAGTCCCAGGTGTCATTGGCTCCTCTATTTCTCTTGTTTCACACCCATTTATTTCTTCCTGAACCAGCCCAAAGGGCAAGATTTCATAAGGTTCAGGAAATACAGCCAGACAATCTGCGGTGTTACCCAGATGGCTCCCAACTTCAAGAGCAACTTTGGAGTTTATAAACTCCAAAGGTACAAGATTGATTCTTTCCTCCTCTAACACCACAGATAGTGGTGGAATTCTGGCCTCTCTAACCCACAGATCTAAAGGGTCAGTTTGGGTGGCCGTAGACACGTACCGCAAAGCCACAGATTGTACCATTGTCAAGACCGAGATGGCGTTTGGTCAAATCTAAAAGAGGGTTGTCAGAGTCTGCAGGTGGAACCCTCGACCAACCTGCAGACTGTGTCCAACTAATGCCCGTGGACAAGGCTTTGGGCAACAGCAAATAGCTGCGCCAATAAATTTGTTTCTGCGATTTGTGAATCTACCACTGGGTGGCGAGTCCAGCAATAGGGAGGGGAGATATTACCCCCTCACTCACACTGGGGCAGAGGTCGACTTAGTTACCCTTACGGGTATCCGGCGGGACCACGAGGAGGTGCGACCTCTGCAGCTATGCCCAGTTAGTAACTATGGCTATTTAATAAACATATAAAATGGTATGTTTCTTTTCTGGGTTAAGTAAAGGTGGCCCGTCCACCTGGTCGAATCCAAATTTGTAGCCCAAATATGGGCAAGACGCGTTATGACGGGTGAACCCCTCCCACCCAAAACCAATTCCACTGTCCAGCTCGAACCACTCAGGGAAGGGGCCTTTATTGTAAAGGTACAAACAATCTGGCTTTGCTTGCGAACATATGTACGATATCTACAGAAGAGAAGAGTGCTCTGGATGCCAGGGCCCGGGCTAGTCTCCCTAGCCTCGTTTTAGAGAGTCCCAAGGCCTGTAGCAATTCAGAGTTCCTCTCATACCATTTCCCCCGCGCTCCTAAGGGGAAACCAGTGAACTCTACAGATGTTACATTAGTGAGGTCACAAATCTGTGGAAGAAGGATACTTTTTTGCCTTCTCCACAGCGGCCCCTTTCAGTGAAGAATTGCTGTGCTCGTATCTCACTGTTACGTCCACTACAAGTGCCTTAGCATCCTTCACAAAGATTAAATCAGGCTTAAATAACTCATTTTCTTCATCTCTCAAATGCGGCTCCTGGAAAACCGTCCAATTCTCCCTCTTAGCTTCTCGGCTAAGGGTTTCGCAGATGAAATTATGCCTTTTAATTCTGGCGTCCTGAGTAATTGGGCATTTTCCGATGACATGGGACGCTGATTCATATTCGGCGCCGCAGTGTCTGCAGGATCGAACACAGACATCGTGTCTACCCCTTGCTAAGAATTCCCGAGTGGGGTAGACCTTCGCTCTTAATTGCAGCGCCGTTATGAGTTTTCTGTGAGGGATGCTGCGGTAATGCATCAACCAGTCATTACTGATCTTATCATTCTCAAAATTTTCGATCCCATGGCCCTGGGCAACCAGATGTTTCCATTTATTGAATTCCACCTTCCGCCAGTCACAGGGCCTAGGAAGGCGAAGCTTGGAACGTGGTGCCTCCCACTCAGACAAGGCTTCACTCCCCTCGCTAGCGACTTCCATCAATGGGATGGGGTCCCAAATTTGGGGGACGGACTCTCGTACACCCCCAGCTTTAACCCATAATTTCTCATGTATCAATTCTAGATGTTCACCCTTCAAAAAAGAAACCAAGGTCCCATCCGAAGATTGAGCTAATCTGTGCAATCTTCGCGCTTGAATACTAGGTATAAGCGCCGCCAATTTGATAAACCCCAGCCCTCCGTCTTTAAATCTCGAATACAGGATGGCATCACATGTACAAGTTGGGAGATGAAGCCGCTCCTTGACCGATTTTTTTTATCATCAAGTCAAGGGATTCGAGGAGCCCAGTTTTTACATTGGTATGGTCAGCCAGATATATCAGTCTAGGGATGGTATATGTCCTATCGGCTTTCTGAAGAGGTTTAAGTGGTGCGCTACCAATCCGATGAAGCCATTCTTCAAGTTTCGTAGGAAGGCCAGGATCAGCGAAACCGGTCCAAGGGTCAATCTGTGTGCCAAGATATTTCTCTGAGCTTCCCGGGTTGATCATGTTGAGGGGAATCCCTCCAACTTGCCAAGCAGGACAGTCACTGATGGTATACGCGTCCTTGGTCGGCTTGATGTAAAAGCCGTGGCATTTCTCTTCTTGAGTTCGGAGACCAGTAAGCTCACAAAAGGTCTCCAAAATTTTGATGTTATAACACATGCCTTCCCATGAGTCGCTCAGAAGCACCAGATCATCTGCGAAGGCCATGGCCGTAATCTTAAATCCACCAAGATGGAATCCACACCCTTCCGTTTCCAGTTTACATAGGAGAGGATCCAGCGCCAGGTTGAATAACAAAAGTGACATTGGGTTGCCCTGTTTAACACCGGAGCAGGTGTTAATGGGGTCTGTTTTCCCATTCTTGGCGACGATGTACGTCTTAATATTCCTGTACATCTCACCAATTAGATGGATTATATGGGAATCAACTCCCCTCTTAACCAAACCAGCTATAATATGCTGCTGGCAAACGGTATCAAATGCCTTGGCAATATCCACAAATACCACCCCCAAACTTCTATGTTCCTGTTTTGCCTTCTTAACCAAAAGCTGTAACAGCTTAAGGTTCTCAGAACAGCCTGATGCGCTGATAAAACCCCGTTGTCTGGGGTTAATGGGACATGCACGGGCCAGTCTCGCATTCGCGATCCTGGAGAACAACCTAAACACCACTGAAGCAATGGTGATAGGCCTCCAGTTGTTGATATCACCAGGTTTCTCCTCATTGGATGACTTGGGTATCAAAACTGTCAGGCAGTCCCGCAGCGCGTCCGGTAAAGTTCCGGTGGCAAGCCAGAGGTTGAAGATCTCTGTCAACTGGGAGAACTTAGGGTCTATTTTAATAAGATGACCCAGAGCAATCCCATCTGGCCCAGGAGCGGAGGTTTTACACATCTCATTCAAGTTCTTACCAGTCTCTCTCTGAAATCAGGTCTCGAAACATGGTGTTATCCGCCTCCCTATATACTGGGAAGGATTCAAGACCACTAAAACAGACAGATGTTTCCCATCTCTCTTTAAATGTGCACTGTGGATAACACCAGATGGTATTTGGCACTGCAGGGCTTCCGTGTTATCCAAAATAACCCGTGCCAACCTCCCTCTATGTATCTGAAACAACCTCTGATATCTCAGATATTTTCCTCGCTTAACGGCCCTTTTCTGCATCCGTTTAGTTGTCACCCCGGATGCTTTTTGGCCTCGAGGCCCCCGGGGCCTTCGCGGCTTAGACACTTTATGGTTAAGCCTATCCTGGCTATCCCGAAACTTCTCATACACTTCGTTCACCACTGATTGCGGATCTTGCCCCTGCATTATTTTCTCAAAGGCCTCCTGACACACGGTGAACTCGCCGGCCGATAGCTTCAGCTTGATGATATCATGATAGTGGAGCACCAAGCGTCCCTCACTTTGCCCCTTAGCAGATTGGGGAGGTTCTTCTCTGCCTACAGCCCCGCCTTCTCTAAATCGAACTTTCTTTGAGGGACCTTTTCCTAGAAGGCGTCTTTTGTCACTAATCTGCTTTGGCGTCTTAGATGGCAAGTGCTCCGCTATTAGCTGATTGATGTTCCTGCTACCAGCAAACTTAACCACCAATTGATTCAGGAGAGCCTCTTCCTCCTCGGTCCATACCTTCTTATGGGCCCCCCGCAAAGATGTTTCTTTGGGGTGAGAGGCAGCTATCCGTTCCACATTACACACAAGAGGATGTTGTAACCTCTTGTGCTGTCCCAGTCCAATCTTTGTAGCAAAACCTCTAGAGCACACCTCACAGACCCAGCTACCCGTAGGGGCCACAAATCCTTCACCTTTGCACCGAGGGACATGACAGGAGATACTGTGGTATTTCAGATTTTGTTTACCACACTTAGAGCACCTAAACCAGATCTTATTACAGCCATGGGACGTCTTTAGATGGTCTGTTAACCCCAGCGTATTAGTAAACCGGGTCAGACACCTTGGACATGATGGATTTTTGTCCGGGACAGACATAACAGGAGTTCCTGTAATTGTTCCGCCCCCTCTGATCCCGGAGGAGTCCCAGGTGTCATTGGCTCCTCTATTTCTCTTGTTTCACACCCATTTATTTCTTCCTGAACCAGCCCAAAGGGCAAGATTTCATAAGGTTCAGGAAATACAGCCAGACAATCTGCGGTGTTACCCAGATGGCTCCCAACTTCAAGAGCAACTTTGGAGTTTATAAACTCCAAAGGTACAAGATTGATTCTTTCCTCCTCTAACACCACAGATAGTGGTGGAATTCTGGCCTCTCTAACCCACAGATCTAAAGGGTCAGTTTGGGTGGCCGTAGACACGTACCGCAAAGCCACAGATTGTACCATTGTCAAGACCGAGATGGCGTTTGGTCAAATCTAAAAGAGGGTTGTCAGAGTCTGCAGGTGGAACCCTCGACCAACCTGCAGACTGTGTCCAACTAATGCCCGTGGACAAGGCTTTGGGCAACAGCAAATAGCTGCGCCAATAAATTTGTTTCTGCGATTTGTGAATCTACCACTGGGTGGCGAGTCCAGCAATAGGGAGGGGAGATATTACCCCCTCACTCACACTGGGGCAGAGGTCGACTTAGTTACCCTTACGGGTATCCGGCGGGACCACGAGGAGGTGCGACCTCTGCAGCTATGCCCAGTTAGTAACTATGGCTATTTAATAAACATATAAAATGGTATGTTTCTTTTCTGGGTTAAGTAAAGGTGGCCCGTCCACCTGGTCGAATCCAAATTTGTAGCCCAAATATGGGCAAGACGCGTTATGACGGGTGAACCCCTCCCACCCAAAACCAATTCCACTGTCCAGCTCGAACCACTCAGGGAAGGGGCCTTTATTGTAAAGGTACAAACAATCTGGCTTTGCTTGCGAACATATGTACGATATCTACAGAAGAGAAGAGTGCTCTGGATGCCAGGGCCCGGGCTAGTCTCCCTAGCCTCGTTTTAGAGAGTCCCAAGGCCTGTAGCAATTCAGAGTTCCTCTCATACCATTTCCCCCGCGCTCCTAAGGGGAAACCAGTGAACTCTACAGATGTTACATTAGTGAGGTCACAAATCTGTGGAAGAAGGATACTTTTTTGCCTTCTCCACAGCGGCCCCTTTCAGTGAAGAATTGCTGTGCTCGTATCTCACTGTTACGTCCACTACAAGTGCCTTAGCATCCTTCACAAAGATTAAATCAGGCTTAAATAACTCATTTTCTTCATCTCTCAAATGCGGCTCCTGGAAAACCGTCCAATTCTCCCTCTTAGCTTCTCGGCTAAGGGTTTCGCAGATGAAATTATGCCTTTTAATTCTGGCGTCCTGAGTAATTGGGCATTTTCCGATGACATGGGACGCTGATTCATATTCGGCGCCGCAGTGTCTGCAGGATCGAACACAGACATCGTGTCTACCCCTTGCTAAGAATTCCCGAGTGGGGTAGACCTTCGCTCTTAATTGCAGCGCCGTTATGAGTTTTCTGTGAGGGATGCTGCGGTAATGCATCAACCAGTCATTACTGATCTTATCATTCTCAAAATTTTCGATCCCATGGCCCTGGGCAACCAGATGTTTCCATTTATTGAATTCCACCTTCCGCCAGTCACAGGGCCTAGGAAGGCGAAGCTTGGAACGTGGTGCCTCCCACTCAGACAAGGCTTCACTCCCCTCGCTAGCGACTTCCATCAATGGGATGGGGTCCCAAATTTGGGGGACGGACTCTCGTACACCCCCAGCTTTAACCCATAATTTCTCATGTATCAATTCTAGATGTTCACCCTTCAAAAAAGAAACCAAGGTCCCATCCGAAGATTGAGCTAATCTGTGCAATCTTCGCGCTTGAATACTAGGTATAAGCGCCGCCAATTTGATAAACCCCAGCCCTCCGTCTTTAAATCTCGAATACAGGATGGCATCACATGTACAAGTTGGGAGATGAAGCCGCTCCTTGACCGATTTTTTTTATCATCAAGTCAAGGGATTCGAGGAGCCCAGTTTTTACATTGGTATGGTCAGCCAGATATATCAGTCTAGGGATGGTATATGTCCTATCGGCTTTCTGAAGAGGTTTAAGTGGTGCGCTACCAATCCGATGAAGCCATTCTTCAAGTTTCGTAGGAAGGCCAGGATCAGCGAAACCGGTCCAAGGGTCAATCTGTGTGCCAAGATATTTCTCTGAGCTTCCCGGGTTGATCATGTTGAGGGGAATCCCTCCAACTTGCCAAGCAGGACAGTCACTGATGGTATACGCGTCCTTGGTCGGCTTGATGTAAAAGCCGTGGCATTTCTCTTCTTGAGTTCGGAGACCAGTAAGCTCACAAAAGGTCTCCAAAATTTTGATGTTATAACACATGCCTTCCCATGAGTCGCTCAGAAGCACCAGATCATCTGCGAAGGCCATGGCCGTAATCTTAAATCCACCAAGATGGAATCCACACCCTTCCGTTTCCAGTTTACATAGGAGAGGATCCAGCGCCAGGTTGAATAACAAAAGTGACATTGGGTTGCCCTGTTTAACACCGGAGCAGGTGTTAATGGGGTCTGTTTTCCCATTCTTGGCGACGATGTACGTCTTAATATTCCTGTACATCTCACCAATTAGATGGATTATATGGGAATCAACTCCCCTCTTAACCAAACCAGCTATAATATGCTGCTGGCAAACGGTATCAAATGCCTTGGCAATATCCACAAATACCACCCCCAAACTTCTATGTTCCTGTTTTGCCTTCTTAACCAAAAGCTGTAACAGCTTAAGGTTCTCAGAACAGCCTGATGCGCTGATAAAACCCCGTTGTCTGGGGTTAATGGGACATGCACGGGCCAGTCTCGCATTCGCGATCCTGGAGAACAACCTAAACACCACTGAAGCAATGGTGATAGGCCTCCAGTTGTTGATATCACCAGGTTTCTCCTCATTGGATGACTTGGGTATCAAAACTGTCAGGCAGTCCCGCAGCGCGTCCGGTAAAGTTCCGGTGGCAAGCCAGAGGTTGAAGATCTCTGTCAACTGGGAGAACTTAGGGTCTATTTTAATAAGATGACCCAGAGCAATCCCATCTGGCCCAGGAGCGGAGGTTTTACACATCTCATTCAAGTTCTTACCAGTCTCTCTCTGAAATCAGGTCTCGAAACATGGTGTTATCCGCCTCCCTATATACTGGGAAGGATTCAAGACCACTAAAACAGACAGATGTTTCCCATCTCTCTTTAAATGTGCACTGTGGATAACACCAGATGGTATTTGGCACTGCAGGGCTTCCGTGTTATCCAAAATAACCCGTGCCAACCTCCCTCTATGTATCTGAAACAACCTCTGATATCTCAGATATTTTCCTCGCTTAACGGCCCTTTTCTGCATCCGTTTAGTTGTCACCCCGGATGCTTTTTGGCCTCGAGGCCCCCGGGGCCTTCGCGGCTTAGACACTTTATGGTTAAGCCTATCCTGGCTATCCCGAAACTTCTCATACACTTCGTTCACCACTGATTGCGGATCTTGCCCCTGCATTATTTTCTCAAAGGCCTCCTGACACACGGTGAACTCGCCGGCCGATAGCTTCAGCTTGATGATATCATGATAGTGGAGCACCAAGCGTCCCTCACTTTGCCCCTTAGCAGATTGGGGAGGTTCTTCTCTGCCTACAGCCCCGCCTTCTCTAAATCGAACTTTCTTTGAGGGACCTTTTCCTAGAAGGCGTCTTTTGTCACTAATCTGCTTTGGCGTCTTAGATGGCAAGTGCTCCGCTATTAGCTGATTGATGTTCCTGCTACCAGCAAACTTAACCACCAATTGATTCAGGAGAGCCTCTTCCTCCTCGGTCCATACCTTCTTATGGGCCCCCCGCAAAGATGTTTCTTTGGGGTGAGAGGCAGCTATCCGTTCCACATTACGCACAAGAGGATGTTGTAACCTCTTGTGCTGTCCCAGTCCAATCTTTGTAGCAAAACCTCTAGAGCACACCTCACAGACCCAGCTACCCGTAGGGGCCACAAATCCTTCACCTTTGCACCGAGGGACATGACAGGAGATACTGTGGTATTTCAGATTTTGTTTACCACACTTAGAGCACCTAAACCAGATCTTATTACAGCCATGGGACGTCTTTAGATGGTCTGTTAACCCCAGCGTATTAGTAAACCGGGTCAGACACCTTGGACATGATGGATTTTTGTCCGGGACAGACATAACAGGAGTTCCTGTAATTGTTCCGCCCCCTCTGATCCCGGAGGAGTCCCAGGTGTCATTGGCTCCTCTATTTCTCTTGTTTCACACCCATTTATTTCTTCCTGAACCAGCCCAAAGGGCAAGATTTCATAAGGTTCAGGAAATACAGCCAGACAATCTGCGGTGTTACCCAGATGGCTCCCAACTTCAAGAGCAACTTTGGAGTTTATAAACTCCAAAGGTACAAGATTGATTCTTTCCTCCTCTAACACCACAGATAGTGGTGGAATTCTGGCCTCTCTAACCCACAGATCTAAAGGGTCAGTTTGGGTGGCCGTAGACACGTACCGCAAAGCCACAGATTGTACCATTGTCAAGACCGAGATGGCGTTTGGTCAAATCTAAAAGAGGGTTGTCAGAGTCTGCAGGTGGAACCCTCGACCAACCTGCAGACTGTGTCCAACTAATGCCCGTGGACAAGGCTTTGGGCAACAGCAAATAGCTGCGCCAATAAATTTGTTTCTGCGATTTGTGAATCTACCACTGGGTGGCGAGTCCAGCAATAGGGAGGGGAGATATTACCCCCTCACTCACACTGGGGCAGAGGTCGACTTAGTTACCCTTACGGGTATCCGGCGGGACCACGAGGAGGTGCGACCTCTGCAGCTATGCCCAGTTAGTAACTATGGCTATTTAATAAACATATAAAATGGTATGTTTCTTTTCTGGGTTAAGTAAAGGTGGCCCGTCCACCTGGTCGAATCCAAATTTGTAGCCCAAATATGGGCAAGACGCGTTATGACGGGTGAGCCCCTCCCACCCAAAACCAATTCCACTGTCCAGCTCGAACCACTCAGGGAAGGGGCCTTTATTGTAAAGGTACAAACAATCTGGCTTTGCTTGCGAACATATGTACGATATCTACAGAAGAGAAGAGTGCTCTGGATGCCAGGGCCCGGGCTAGTCTCCCTAGCCTCGTTTTAGAGAGTCCCAAGGCCTGTAGCAATTCAGAGTTCCTCTCATACCATTTCCCCCGCGCTCCTAAGGGGAAACCAGTGAACTCTACAGATGTTACATTAGTGAGGTCACAAATCTGTGGAAGAAGGATACTTTTTTGCCTTCTCCACAGCGGCCCCTTTCAGTGAAGAATTGCTGTGCTCGTATCTCACTGTTACGTCCACTACAAGTGCCTTAGCATCCTTCACAAAGATTAAATCAGGCTTAAATAACTCATTTTCTTCATCTCTCAAATGCGGCTCCTGGAAAACCGTCCAATTCTCCCTCTTAGCTTCTCGGCTAAGGGTTTCGCAGATGAAATTATGCCTTTTAATTCTGGCGTCCTGAGTAATTGGGCATTTTCCGATGACATGGGACGCTGATTCATATTCGGCGCCGCAGTGTCTGCAGGATCGAACACAGACATCGTGTCTACCCCTTGCTAAGAATTCCCGAGTGGGGTAGACCTTCGCTCTTAATTGCAGCGCCGTTATGAGTTTTCTGTGAGGGATGCTGCGGTAATGCATCAACCAGTCATTACTGATCTTATCATTCTCAAAATTTTCGATCCCATGGCCCTGGGCAACCAGATGTTTCCATTTATTGAATTCCACCTTCCGCCAGTCACAGGGCCTAGGAAGGCGAAGCTTGGAACGTGGTGCCTCCCACTCAGACAAGGCTTCACTCCCCTCGCTAGCGACTTCCATCAATGGGATGGGGTCCCAAATTTGGGGGACGGACTCTCGTACACCCCCAGCTTTAACCCATAATTTCTCATGTATCAATTCTAGATGTTCACCCTTCAAAAAAGAAACCAAGGTCCCATCCGAAGATTGAGCTAATCTGTGCAATCTTCGCGCTTGAATACTAGGTATAAGCGCCGCCAATTTGATAAACCCCAGCCCTCCGTCTTTAAATCTCGAATACAGGATGGCATCACATGTACAAGTTGGGAGATGAAGCCGCTCCTTGACCGATTTTTTTTATCATCAAGTCAAGGGATTCGAGGAGCCCAGTTTTTACATTGGTATGGTCAGCCAGATATATCAGTCTAGGGATGGTATATGTCCTATCGGCTTTCTGAAGAGGTTTAAGTGGTGCGCTACCAATCCGATGAAGCCATTCTTCAAGTTTCGTAGGAAGGCCAGGATCAGCGAAACCGGTCCAAGGGTCAATCTGTGTGCCAAGATATTTCTCTGAGCTTCCCGGGTTGATCATGTTGAGGGGAATCCCTCCAACTTGCCAAGCAGGACAGTCACTGATGGTATACGCGTCCTTGGTCGGCTTGATGTAAAAGCCGTGGCATTTCTCTTCTTGAGTTCGGAGACCAGTAAGCTCACAAAAGGTCTCCAAAATTTTGATGTTATAACACATGCCTTCCCATGAGTCGCTCAGAAGCACCAGATCATCTGCGAAGGCCATGGCCGTAATCTTAAATCCACCAAGATGGAATCCACACCCTTCCGTTTCCAGTTTACATAGGAGAGGATCCAGCGCCAGGTTGAATAACAAAAGTGACATTGGGTTGCCCTGTTTAACACCGGAGCAGGTGTTAATGGGGTCTGTTTTCCCATTCTTGGCGACGATGTACGTCTTAATATTCCTGTACATCTCACCAATTAGATGGATTATATGGGAATCAACTCCCCTCTTAACCAAACCAGCTATAATATGCTGCTGGCAAACGGTATCAAATGCCTTGGCAATATCCACAAATACCACCCCCAAACTTCTATGTTCCTGTTTTGCCTTCTTAACCAAAAGCTGTAACAGCTTAAGGTTCTCAGAACAGCCTGATGCGCTGATAAAACCCCGTTGTCTGGGGTTAATGGGACATGCACGGGCCAGTCTCGCATTCGCGATCCTGGAGAACAACCTAAACACCACTGAAGCAATGGTGATAGGCCTCCAGTTGTTGATATCACCAGGTTTCTCCTCATTGGATGACTTGGGTATCAAAACTGTCAGGCAGTCCCGCAGCGCGTCCGGTAAAGTTCCGGTGGCAAGCCAGAGGTTGAAGATCTCTGTCAACTGGGAGAACTTAGGGTCTATTTTAATAAGATGACCCAGAGCAATCCCATCTGGCCCAGGAGCGGAGGTTTTACACATCTCATTCAAGTTCTTACCAGTCTCTCTCTGAAATCAGGTCTCGAAACATGGTGTTATCCGCCTCCCTATATACTGGGAAGGATTCAAGACCACTAAAACAGACAGATGTTTCCCATCTCTCTTTAAATGTGCACTGTGGATAACACCAGATGGTATTTGGCACTGCAGGGCTTCCGTGTTATCCAAAATAACCCGTGCCAACCTCCCTCTATGTATCTGAAACAACCTCTGATATCTCAGATATTTTCCTCGCTTAACGGCCCTTTTCTGCATCCGTTTAGTTGTCACCCCGGATGCTTTTTGGCCTCGAGGCCCCCGGGGCCTTCGCGGCTTAGACACTTTATGGTTAAGCCTATCCTGGCTATCCCGAAACTTCTCATACACTTCGTTCACCACTGATTGCGGATCTTGCCCCTGCATTATTTTCTCAAAGGCCTCCTGACACACGGTGAACTCGCCGGCCGATAGCTTCAGCTTGATGATATCATGATAGTGGAGCACCAAGCGTCCCTCACTTTGCCCCTTAGCAGATTGGGGAGGTTCTTCTCTGCCTACAGCCCCGCCTTCTCTAAATCGAACTTTCTTTGAGGGACCTTTTCCTAGAAGGCGTCTTTTGTCACTAATCTGCTTTGGCGTCTTAGATGGCAAGTGCTCCGCTATTAGCTGATTGATGTTCCTGCTACCAGCAAACTTAACCACCAATTGATTCAGGAGAGCCTCTTCCTCCTCGGTCCATACCTTCTTATGGGCCCCCCGCAAAGATGTTTCTTTGGGGTGAGAGGCAGCTATCCGTTCCACATTACACACAAGAGGATGTTGTAACCTCTTGTGCTGTCCCAGTCCAATCTTTGTAGCAAAACCTCTAGAGCACACCTCACAGACCCAGCTACCCGTAGGGGCCACAAATCCTTCACCTTTGCACCGAGGGACATGACAGGAGATACTGTGGTATTTCAGATTTTGTTTACCACACTTAGAGCACCTAAACCAGATCTTATTACAGCCATGGGACGTCTTTAGATGGTCTGTTAACCCCAGCGTATTAGTAAACCGGGTCAGACACCTTGGACATGATGGATTTTTGTCCGGGACAGACATAACAGGAGTTCCTGTAATTGTTCCGCCCCCTCTGATCCCGGAGGAGTCCCAGGTGTCATTGGCTCCTCTATTTCTCTTGTTTCACACCCATTTATTTCTTCCTGAACCAGCCCAAAGGGCAAGATTTCATAAGGTTCAGGAAATACAGCCAGACAATCTGCGGTGTTACCCAGATGGCTCCCAACTTCAAGAGCAACTTTGGAGTTTATAAACTCCAAAGGTACAAGATTGATTCTTTCCTCCTCTAACACCACAGATAGTGGTGGAATTCTGGCCTCTCTAACCCACAGATCTAAAGGGTCAGTTTGGGTGGCCGTAGACACGTACCGCAAAGCCACAGATTGTACCATTGTCAAGACCGAGATGGCGTTTGGTCAAATCTAAAAGAGGGTTGTCAGAGTCTGCAGGTGGAACCCTCGACCAACCTGCAGACTGTGTCCAACTAATGCCCGTGGACAAGGCTTTGGGCAACAGCAAATAGCTGCGCCAATAAATTTGTTTCTGCGATTTGTGAATCTACCACTGGGTGGCGAGTCCAGCAATAGGGAGGGGAGATATTACCCCCTCACTCACACTGGGGCAGAGGTCGACTTAGTTACCCTTACGGGTATCCGGCGGGACCACGAGGAGGTGCGACCTCTGCAGCTATGCCCAGTTAGTAACTATGGCTATTTAATAAACATATAAAATGGTATGTTTCTTTTCTGGGTTAAGTAAAGGTGGCCCGTCCACCTGGTCGAATCCAAATTTGTAGCCCAAATATGGGCAAGACGCGTTATGACGGGTGAACCCCTCCCACCCAAAACCAATTCCACTGTCCAGCTCGAACCACTCAGGGAAGGGGCCTTTATTGTAAAGGTACAAACAATCTGGCTTTGCTTGCGAACATATGTACGATATCTACAGAAGAGAAGAGTGCTCTGGATGCCAGGGCCCGGGCTAGTCTCCCTAGCCTCGTTTTAGAGAGTCCCAAGGCCTGTAGCAATTCAGAGTTCCTCTCATACCATTTCCCCCGCGCTCCTAAGGGGAAACCAGTGAACTCTACAGATGTTACATTAGTGAGGTCACAAATCTGTGGAAGAAGGATACTTTTTTGCCTTCTCCACAGCGGCCCCTTTCAGTGAAGAATTGCTGTGCTCGTATCTCACTGTTACGTCCACTACAAGTGCCTTAGCATCCTTCACAAAGATTAAATCAGGCTTAAATAACTCATTTTCTTCATCTCTCAAATGCGGCTCCTGGAAAACCGTCCAATTCTCCCTCTTAGCTTCTCGGCTAAGGGTTTCGCAGATGAAATTATGCCTTTTAATTCTGGCGTCCTGAGTAATTGGGCATTTTCCGATGACATGGGACGCTGATTCATATTCGGCGCCGCAGTGTCTGCAGGATCGAACACAGACATCGTGTCTACCCCTTGCTAAGAATTCCCGAGTGGGGTAGACCTTCGCTCTTAATTGCAGCGCCGTTATGAGTTTTCTGTGAGGGATGCTGCGGTAATGCATCAACCAGTCATTACTGATCTTATCATTCTCAAAATTTTCGATCCCATGGCCCTGGGCAACCAGATGTTTCCATTTATTGAATTCCACCTTCCGCCAGTCACAGGGCCTAGGAAGGCGAAGCTTGGAACGTGGTGCCTCCCACTCAGACAAGGCTTCACTCCCCTCGCTAGCGACTTCCATCAATGGGATGGGGTCCCAAATTTGGGGGACGGACTCTCGTACACCCCCAGCTTTAACCCATAATTTCTCATGTATCAATTCTAGATGTTCACCCTTCAAAAAAGAAACCAAGGTCCCATCCGAAGATTGAGCTAATCTGTGCAATCTTCGCGCTTGAATACTAGGTATAAGCGCCGCCAATTTGATAAACCCCAGCCCTCCGTCTTTAAATCTCGAATACAGGATGGCATCACATGTACAAGTTGGGAGATGAAGCCGCTCCTTGACCGATTTTTTTTATCATCAAGTCAAGGGATTCGAGGAGCCCAGTTTTTACATTGGTATGGTCAGCCAGATATATCAGTCTAGGGATGGTATATGTCCTATCGGCTTTCTGAAGAGGTTTAAGTGGTGCGCTACCAATCCGATGAAGCCATTCTTCAAGTTTCGTAGGAAGGCCAGGATCAGCGAAACCGGTCCAAGGGTCAATCTGTGTGCCAAGATATTTCTCTGAGCTTCCCGGGTTGATCATGTTGAGGGGAATCCCTCCAACTTGCCAAGCAGGACAGTCACTGATGGTATACGCGTCCTTGGTCGGCTTGATGTAAAAGCCGTGGCATTTCTCTTCTTGAGTTCGGAGACCAGTAAGCTCACAAAAGGTCTCCAAAATTTTGATGTTATAACACATGCCTTCCCATGAGTCGCTCAGAAGCACCAGATCATCTGCGAAGGCCATGGCCGTAATCTTAAATCCACCAAGATGGAATCCACACCCTTCCGTTTCCAGTTTACATAGGAGAGGATCCAGCGCCAGGTTGAATAACAAAAGTGACATTGGGTTGCCCTGTTTAACACCGGAGCAGGTGTTAATGGGGTCTGTTTTCCCATTCTTGGCGACGATGTACGTCTTAATATTCCTGTACATCTCACCAATTAGATGGATTATATGGGAATCAACTCCCCTCTTAACCAAACCAGCTATAATATGCTGCTGGCAAACGGTATCAAATGCCTTGGCAATATCCACAAATACCACCCCCAAACTTCTATGTTCCTGTTTTGCCTTCTTAACCAAAAGCTGTAACAGCTTAAGGTTCTCAGAACAGCCTGATGCGCTGATAAAACCCCGTTGTCTGGGGTTAATGGGACATGCACGGGCCAGTCTCGCATTCGCGATCCTGGAGAACAACCTAAACACCACTGAAGCAATGGTGATAGGCCTCCAGTTGTTGATATCACCAGGTTTCTCCTCATTGGATGACTTGGGTATCAAAACTGTCAGGCAGTCCCGCAGCGCGTCCGGTAAAGTTCCGGTGGCAAGCCAGAGGTTGAAGATCTCTGTCAACTGGGAGAACTTAGGGTCTATTTTAATAAGATGACCCAGAGCAATCCCATCTGGCCCAGGAGCGGAGGTTTTACACATCTCATTCAAGTTCTTACCAGTCTCTCTCTGAAATCAGGTCTCGAAACATGGTGTTATCCGCCTCCCTATATACTGGGAAGGATTCAAGACCACTAAAACAGACAGATGTTTCCCATCTCTCTTTAAATGTGCACTGTGGATAACACCAGATGGTATTTGGCACTGCAGGGCTTCCGTGTTATCCAAAATAACCCGTGCCAACCTCCCTCTATGTATCTGAAACAACCTCTGATATCTCAGATATTTTCCTCGCTTAACGGCCCTTTTCTGCATCCGTTTAGTTGTCACCCCGGATGCTTTTTGGCCTCGAGGCCCCCGGGGCCTTCGCGGCTTAGACACTTTATGGTTAAGCCTATCCTGGCTATCCCGAAACTTCTCATACACTTCGTTCACCACTGATTGCGGATCTTGCCCCTGCATTATTTTCTCAAAGGCCTCCTGACACACGGTGAACTCGCCGGCCGATAGCTTCAGCTTGATGATATCATGATAGTGGAGCACCAAGCGTCCCTCACTTTGCCCCTTAGCAGATTGGGGAGGTTCTTCTCTGCCTACAGCCCCGCCTTCTCTAAATCGAACTTTCTTTGAGGGACCTTTTCCTAGAAGGCGTCTTTTGTCACTAATCTGCTTTGGCGTCTTAGATGGCAAGTGCTCCGCTATTAGCTGATTGATGTTCCTGCTACCAGCAAACTTAACCACCAATTGATTCAGGAGAGCCTCTTCCTCCTCGGTCCATACCTTCTTATGGGCCCCCCGCAAAGATGTTTCTTTGGGGTGAGAGGCAGCTATCCGTTCCACATTACGCACAAGAGGATGTTGTAACCTCTTGTGCTGTCCCAGTCCAATCTTTGTAGCAAAACCTCTAGAGCACACCTCACAGACCCAGCTACCCGTAGGGGCCACAAATCCTTCACCTTTGCACCGAGGGACATGACAGGAGATACTGTGGTATTTCAGATTTTGTTTACCACACTTAGAGCACCTAAACCAGATCTTATTACAGCCATGGGACGTCTTTAGATGGTCTGTTAACCCCAGCGTATTAGTAAACCGGGTCAGACACCTTGGACATGATGGATTTTTGTCCGGGACAGACATAACAGGAGTTCCTGTAATTGTTCCGCCCCCTCTGATCCCGGAGGAGTCCCAGGTGTCATTGGCTCCTCTATTTCTCTTGTTTCACACCCATTTATTTCTTCCTGAACCAGCCCAAAGGGCAAGATTTCATAAGGTTCAGGAAATACAGCCAGACAATCTGCGGTGTTACCCAGATGGCTCCCAACTTCAAGAGCAACTTTGGAGTTTATAAACTCCAAAGGTACAAGATTGATTCTTTCCTCCTCTAACACCACAGATAGTGGTGGAATTCTGGCCTCTCTAACCCACAGATCTAAAGGGTCAGTTTGGGTGGCCGTAGACACGTACCGCAAAGCCACAGATTGTACCATTGTCAAGACCGAGATGGCGTTTGGTCAAATCTAAAAGAGGGTTGTCAGAGTCTGCAGGTGGAACCCTCGACCAACCTGCAGACTGTGTCCAACTAATGCCCGTGGACAAGGCTTTGGGCAACAGCAAATAGCTGCGCCAATAAATTTGTTTCTGCGATTTGTGAATCTACCACTGGGTGGCGAGTCCAGCAATAGGGAGGGGAGATATTACCCCCTCACTCACACTGGGGCAGAGGTCGACTTAGTTACCCTTACGGGTATCCGGCGGGACCACGAGGAGGTGCGACCTCTGCAGCTATGCCCAGTTAGTAACTATGGCTATTTAATAAACATATAAAATGGTATGTTTCTTTTCTGGGTTAAGTAAAGGTGGCCCGTCCACCTGGTCGAATCCAAATTTGTAGCCCAAATATGGGCAAGACGCGTTATGACGGGTGAGCCCCTCCCACCCAAAACCAATTCCACTGTCCAGCTCGAACCACTCAGGGAAGGGGCCTTTATTGTAAAGGTACAAACAATCTGGCTTTGCTTGCGAACATATGTACGATATCTACAGAAGAGAAGAGTGCTCTGGATGCCAGGGCCCGGGCTAGTCTCCCTAGCCTCGTTTTAGAGAGTCCCAAGGCCTGTAGCAATTCAGAGTTCCTCTCATACCATTTCCCCCGCGCTCCTAAGGGGAAACCAGTGAACTCTACAGATGTTACATTAGTGAGGTCACAAATCTGTGGAAGAAGGATACTTTTTTGCCTTCTCCACAGCGGCCCCTTTCAGTGAAGAATTGCTGTGCTCGTATCTCACTGTTACGTCCACTACAAGTGCCTTAGCATCCTTCACAAAGATTAAATCAGGCTTAAATAACTCATTTTCTTCATCTCTCAAATGCGGCTCCTGGAAAACCGTCCAATTCTCCCTCTTAGCTTCTCGGCTAAGGGTTTCGCAGATGAAATTATGCCTTTTAATTCTGGCGTCCTGAGTAATTGGGCATTTTCCGATGACATGGGACGCTGATTCATATTCGGCGCCGCAGTGTCTGCAGGATCGAACACAGACATCGTGTCTACCCCTTGCTAAGAATTCCCGAGTGGGGTAGACCTTCGCTCTTAATTGCAGCGCCGTTATGAGTTTTCTGTGAGGGATGCTGCGGTAATGCATCAACCAGTCATTACTGATCTTATCATTCTCAAAATTTTCGATCCCATGGCCCTGGGCAACCAGATGTTTCCATTTATTGAATTCCACCTTCCGCCAGTCACAGGGCCTAGGAAGGCGAAGCTTGGAACGTGGTGCCTCCCACTCAGACAAGGCTTCACTCCCCTCGCTAGCGACTTCCATCAATGGGATGGGGTCCCAAATTTGGGGGACGGACTCTCGTACACCCCCAGCTTTAACCCATAATTTCTCATGTATCAATTCTAGATGTTCACCCTTCAAAAAAGAAACCAAGGTCCCATCCGAAGATTGAGCTAATCTGTGCAATCTTCGCGCTTGAATACTAGGTATAAGCGCCGCCAATTTGATAAACCCCAGCCCTCCGTCTTTAAATCTCGAATACAGGATGGCATCACATGTACAAGTTGGGAGATGAAGCCGCTCCTTGACCGATTTTTTTTATCATCAAGTCAAGGGATTCGAGGAGCCCAGTTTTTACATTGGTATGGTCAGCCAGATATATCAGTCTAGGGATGGTATATGTCCTATCGGCTTTCTGAAGAGGTTTAAGTGGTGCGCTACCAATCCGATGAAGCCATTCTTCAAGTTTCGTAGGAAGGCCAGGATCAGCGAAACCGGTCCAAGGGTCAATCTGTGTGCCAAGATATTTCTCTGAGCTTCCCGGGTTGATCATGTTGAGGGGAATCCCTCCAACTTGCCAAGCAGGACAGTCACTGATGGTATACGCGTCCTTGGTCGGCTTGATGTAAAAGCCGTGGCATTTCTCTTCTTGAGTTCGGAGACCAGTAAGCTCACAAAAGGTCTCCAAAATTTTGATGTTATAACACATGCCTTCCCATGAGTCGCTCAGAAGCACCAGATCATCTGCGAAGGCCATGGCCGTAATCTTAAATCCACCAAGATGGAATCCACACCCTTCCGTTTCCAGTTTACATAGGAGAGGATCCAGCGCCAGGTTGAATAACAAAAGTGACATTGGGTTGCCCTGTTTAACACCGGAGCAGGTGTTAATGGGGTCTGTTTTCCCATTCTTGGCGACGATGTACGTCTTAATATTCCTGTACATCTCACCAATTAGATGGATTATATGGGAATCAACTCCCCTCTTAACCAAACCAGCTATAATATGCTGCTGGCAAACGGTATCAAATGCCTTGGCAATATCCACAAATACCACCCCCAAACTTCTATGTTCCTGTTTTGCCTTCTTAACCAAAAGCTGTAACAGCTTAAGGTTCTCAGAACAGCCTGATGCGCTGATAAAACCCCGTTGTCTGGGGTTAATGGGACATGCACGGGCCAGTCTCGCATTCGCGATCCTGGAGAACAACCTAAACACCACTGAAGCAATGGTGATAGGCCTCCAGTTGTTGATATCACCAGGTTTCTCCTCATTGGATGACTTGGGTATCAAAACTGTCAGGCAGTCCCGCAGCGCGTCCGGTAAAGTTCCGGTGGCAAGCCAGAGGTTGAAGATCTCTGTCAACTGGGAGAACTTAGGGTCTATTTTAATAAGATGACCCAGAGCAATCCCATCTGGCCCAGGAGCGGAGGTTTTACACATCTCATTCAAGTTCTTACCAGTCTCTCTCTGAAATCAGGTCTCGAAACATGGTGTTATCCGCCTCCCTATATACTGGGAAGGATTCAAGACCACTAAAACAGACAGATGTTTCCCATCTCTCTTTAAATGTGCACTGTGGATAACACCAGATGGTATTTGGCACTGCAGGGCTTCCGTGTTATCCAAAATAACCCGTGCCAACCTCCCTCTATGTATCTGAAACAACCTCTGATATCTCAGATATTTTCCTCGCTTAACGGCCCTTTTCTGCATCCGTTTAGTTGTCACCCCGGATGCTTTTTGGCCTCGAGGCCCCCGGGGCCTTCGCGGCTTAGACACTTTATGGTTAAGCCTATCCTGGCTATCCCGAAACTTCTCATACACTTCGTTCACCACTGATTGCGGATCTTGCCCCTGCATTATTTTCTCAAAGGCCTCCTGACACACGGTGAACTCGCCGGCCGATAGCTTCAGCTTGATGATATCATGATAGTGGAGCACCAAGCGTCCCTCACTTTGCCCCTTAGCAGATTGGGGAGGTTCTTCTCTGCCTACAGCCCCGCCTTCTCTAAATCGAACTTTCTTTGAGGGACCTTTTCCTAGAAGGCGTCTTTTGTCACTAATCTGCTTTGGCGTCTTAGATGGCAAGTGCTCCGCTATTAGCTGATTGATGTTCCTGCTACCAGCAAACTTAACCACCAATTGATTCAGGAGAGCCTCTTCCTCCTCGGTCCATACCTTCTTATGGGCCCCCCGCAAAGATGTTTCTTTGGGGTGAGAGGCAGCTATCCGTTCCACATTACGCACAAGAGGATGTTGTAACCTCTTGTGCTGTCCCAGTCCAATCTTTGTAGCAAAACCTCTAGAGCACACCTCACAGACCCAGCTACCCGTAGGGGCCACAAATCCTTCACCTTTGCACCGAGGGACATGACAGGAGATACTGTGGTATTTCAGATTTTGTTTACCACACTTAGAGCACCTAAACCAGATCTTATTACAGCCATGGGACGTCTTTAGATGGTCTGTTAACCCCAGCGTATTAGTAAACCGGGTCAGACACCTTGGACATGATGGATTTTTGTCCGGGACAGACATAACAGGAGTTCCTGTAATTGTTCCGCCCCCTCTGATCCCGGAGGAGTCCCAGGTGTCATTGGCTCCTCTATTTCTCTTGTTTCACACCCATTTATTTCTTCCTGAACCAGCCCAAAGGGCAAGATTTCATAAGGTTCAGGAAATACAGCCAGACAATCTGCGGTGTTACCCAGATGGCTCCCAACTTCAAGAGCAACTTTGGAGTTTATAAACTCCAAAGGTACAAGATTGATTCTTTCCTCCTCTAACACCACAGATAGTGGTGGAATTCTGGCCTCTCTAACCCACAGATCTAAAGGGTCAGTTTGGGTGGCCGTAGACACGTACCGCAAAGCCACAGATTGTACCATTGTCAAGACCGAGATGGCGTTTGGTCAAATCTAAAAGAGGGTTGTCAGAGTCTGCAGGTGGAACCCTCGACCAACCTGCAGACTGTGTCCAACTAATGCCCGTGGACAAGGCTTTGGGCAACAGCAAATAGCTGCGCCAATAAATTTGTTTCTGCGATTTGTGAATCTACCACTGGGTGGCGAGTCCAGCAATAGGGAGGGGAGATATTACCCCCTCACTCACACTGGGGCAGAGGTCGACTTAGTTACCCTTACGGGTATCCGGCGGGACCACGAGGAGGTGCGACCTCTGCAGCTATGCCCAGTTAGTAACTATGGCTATTTAATAAACATATAAAATGGTATGTTTCTTTTCTGGGTTAAGTAAAGGTGGCCCGTCCACCTGGTCGAATCCAAATTTGTAGCCCAAATATGGGCAAGACGCGTTATGACGGGTGAACCCCTCCCACCCAAAACCAATTCCACTGTCCAGCTCGAACCACTCAGGGAAGGGGCCTTTATTGTAAAGGTACAAACAATCTGGCTTTGCTTGCGAACATATGTACGATATCTACAGAAGAGAAGAGTGCTCTGGATGCCAGGGCCCGGGCTAGTCTCCCTAGCCTCGTTTTAGAGAGTCCCAAGGCCTGTAGCAATTCAGAGTTCCTCTCATACCATTTCCCCCGCGCTCCTAAGGGGAAACCAGTGAACTCTACAGATGTTACATTAGTGAGGTCACAAATCTGTGGAAGAAGGATACTTTTTTGCCTTCTCCACAGCGGCCCCTTTCAGTGAAGAATTGCTGTGCTCGTATCTCACTGTTACGTCCACTACAAGTGCCTTAGCATCCTTCACAAAGATTAAATCAGGCTTAAATAACTCATTTTCTTCATCTCTCAAATGCGGCTCCTGGAAAACCGTCCAATTCTCCCTCTTAGCTTCTCGGCTAAGGGTTTCGCAGATGAAATTATGCCTTTTAATTCTGGCGTCCTGAGTAATTGGGCATTTTCCGATGACATGGGACGCTGATTCATATTCGGCGCCGCAGTGTCTGCAGGATCGAACACAGACATCGTGTCTACCCCTTGCTAAGAATTCCCGAGTGGGGTAGACCTTCGCTCTTAATTGCAGCGCCGTTATGAGTTTTCTGTGAGGGATGCTGCGGTAATGCATCAACCAGTCATTACTGATCTTATCATTCTCAAAATTTTCGATCCCATGGCCCTGGGCAACCAGATGTTTCCATTTATTGAATTCCACCTTCCGCCAGTCACAGGGCCTAGGAAGGCGAAGCTTGGAACGTGGTGCCTCCCACTCAGACAAGGCTTCACTCCCCTCGCTAGCGACTTCCATCAATGGGATGGGGTCCCAAATTTGGGGGACGGACTCTCGTACACCCCCAGCTTTAACCCATAATTTCTCATGTATCAATTCTAGATGTTCACCCTTCAAAAAAGAAACCAAGGTCCCATCCGAAGATTGAGCTAATCTGTGCAATCTTCGCGCTTGAATACTAGGTATAAGCGCCGCCAATTTGATAAACCCCAGCCCTCCGTCTTTAAATCTCGAATACAGGATGGCATCACATGTACAAGTTGGGAGATGAAGCCGCTCCTTGACCGATTTTTTTTATCATCAAGTCAAGGGATTCGAGGAGCCCAGTTTTTACATTGGTATGGTCAGCCAGATATATCAGTCTAGGGATGGTATATGTCCTATCGGCTTTCTGAAGAGGTTTAAGTGGTGCGCTACCAATCCGATGAAGCCATTCTTCAAGTTTCGTAGGAAGGCCAGGATCAGCGAAACCGGTCCAAGGGTCAATCTGTGTGCCAAGATATTTCTCTGAGCTTCCCGGGTTGATCATGTTGAGGGGAATCCCTCCAACTTGCCAAGCAGGACAGTCACTGATGGTATACGCGTCCTTGGTCGGCTTGATGTAAAAGCCGTGGCATTTCTCTTCTTGAGTTCGGAGACCAGTAAGCTCACAAAAGGTCTCCAAAATTTTGATGTTATAACACATGCCTTCCCATGAGTCGCTCAGAAGCACCAGATCATCTGCGAAGGCCATGGCCGTAATCTTAAATCCACCAAGATGGAATCCACACCCTTCCGTTTCCAGTTTACATAGGAGAGGATCCAGCGCCAGGTTGAATAACAAAAGTGACATTGGGTTGCCCTGTTTAACACCGGAGCAGGTGTTAATGGGGTCTGTTTTCCCATTCTTGGCGACGATGTACGTCTTAATATTCCTGTACATCTCACCAATTAGATGGATTATATGGGAATCAACTCCCCTCTTAACCAAACCAGCTATAATATGCTGCTGGCAAACGGTATCAAATGCCTTGGCAATATCCACAAATACCACCCCCAAACTTCTATGTTCCTGTTTTGCCTTCTTAACCAAAAGCTGTAACAGCTTAAGGTTCTCAGAACAGCCTGATGCGCTGATAAAACCCCGTTGTCTGGGGTTAATGGGACATGCACGGGCCAGTCTCGCATTCGCGATCCTGGAGAACAACCTAAACACCACTGAAGCAATGGTGATAGGCCTCCAGTTGTTGATATCACCAGGTTTCTCCTCATTGGATGACTTGGGTATCAAAACTGTCAGGCAGTCCCGCAGCGCGTCCGGTAAAGTTCCGGTGGCAAGCCAGAGGTTGAAGATCTCTGTCAACTGGGAGAACTTAGGGTCTATTTTAATAAGATGACCCAGAGCAATCCCATCTGGCCCAGGAGCGGAGGTTTTACACATCTCATTCAAGTTCTTACCAGTCTCTCTCTGAAATCAGGTCTCGAAACATGGTGTTATCCGCCTCCCTATATACTGGGAAGGATTCAAGACCACTAAAACAGACAGATGTTTCCCATCTCTCTTTAAATGTGCACTGTGGATAACACCAGATGGTATTTGGCACTGCAGGGCTTCCGTGTTATCCAAAATAACCCGTGCCAACCTCCCTCTATGTATCTGAAACAACCTCTGATATCTCAGATATTTTCCTCGCTTAACGGCCCTTTTCTGCATCCGTTTAGTTGTCACCCCGGATGCTTTTTGGCCTCGAGGCCCCCGGGGCCTTCGCGGCTTAGACACTTTATGGTTAAGCCTATCCTGGCTATCCCGAAACTTCTCATACACTTCGTTCACCACTGATTGCGGATCTTGCCCCTGCATTATTTTCTCAAAGGCCTCCTGACACACGGTGAACTCGCCGGCCGATAGCTTCAGCTTGATGATATCATGATAGTGGAGCACCAAGCGTCCCTCACTTTGCCCCTTAGCAGATTGGGGAGGTTCTTCTCTGCCTACAGCCCCGCCTTCTCTAAATCGAACTTTCTTTGAGGGACCTTTTCCTAGAAGGCGTCTTTTGTCACTAATCTGCTTTGGCGTCTTAGATGGCAAGTGCTCCGCTATTAGCTGATTGATGTTCCTGCTACCAGCAAACTTAACCACCAATTGATTCAGGAGAGCCTCTTCCTCCTCGGTCCATACCTTCTTATGGGCCCCCCGCAAAGATGTTTCTTTGGGGTGAGAGGCAGCTATCCGTTCCACATTACGCACAAGAGGATGTTGTAACCTCTTGTGCTGTCCCAGTCCAATCTTTGTAGCAAAACCTCTAGAGCACACCTCACAGACCCAGCTACCCGTAGGGGCCACAAATCCTTCACCTTTGCACCGAGGGACATGACAGGAGATACTGTGGTATTTCAGATTTTGTTTACCACACTTAGAGCACCTAAACCAGATCTTATTACAGCCATGGGACGTCTTTAGATGGTCTGTTAACCCCAGCGTATTAGTAAACCGGGTCAGACACCTTGGACATGATGGATTTTTGTCCGGGACAGACATAACAGGAGTTCCTGTAATTGTTCCGCCCCCTCTGATCCCGGAGGAGTCCCAGGTGTCATTGGCTCCTCTATTTCTCTTGTTTCACACCCATTTATTTCTTCCTGAACCAGCCCAAAGGGCAAGATTTCATAAGGTTCAGGAAATACAGCCAGACAATCTGCGGTGTTACCCAGATGGCTCCCAACTTCAAGAGCAACTTTGGAGTTTATAAACTCCAAAGGTACAAGATTGATTCTTTCCTCCTCTAACACCACAGATAGTGGTGGAATTCTGGCCTCTCTAACCCACAGATCTAAAGGGTCAGTTTGGGTGGCCGTAGACACGTACCGCAAAGCCACAGATTGTACCATTGTCAAGACCGAGATGGCGTTTGGTCAAATCTAAAAGAGGGTTGTCAGAGTCTGCAGGTGGAACCCTCGACCAACCTGCAGACTGTGTCCAACTAATGCCCGTGGACAAGGCTTTGGGCAACAGCAAATAGCTGCGCCAATAAATTTGTTTCTGCGATTTGTGAATCTACCACTGGGTGGCGAGTCCAGCAATAGGGAGGGGAGATATTACCCCCTCACTCACACTGGGGCAGAGGTCGACTTAGTTACCCTTACGGGTATCCGGCGGGACCACGAGGAGGTGCGACCTCTGCAGCTATGCCCAGTTAGTAACTATGGCTATTTAATAAACATATAAAATGGTATGTTTCTTTTCTGGGTTAAGTAAAGGTGGCCCGTCCACCTGGTCGAATCCAAATTTGTAGCCCAAATATGGGCAAGACGCGTTATGACGGGTGAACCCCTCCCACCCAAAACCAATTCCACTGTCCAGCTCGAACCACTCAGGGAAGGGGCCTTTATTGTAAAGGTACAAACAATCTGGCTTTGCTTGCGAACATATGTACGATATCTACAGAAGAGAAGAGTGCTCTGGATGCCAGGGCCCGGGCTAGTCTCCCTAGCCTCGTTTTAGAGAGTCCCAAGGCCTGTAGCAATTCAGAGTTCCTCTCATACCATTTCCCCCGCGCTCCTAAGGGGAAACCAGTGAACTCTACAGATGTTACATTAGTGAGGTCACAAATCTGTGGAAGAAGGATACTTTTTTGCCTTCTCCACAGCGGCCCCTTTCAG
Organism: Aphelocoma coerulescens; assembly: GCF_041296385.1. Classification (NCBI taxonomy): domain Eukaryota; kingdom Metazoa; phylum Chordata; class Aves; order Passeriformes; family Corvidae; genus Aphelocoma; species Aphelocoma coerulescens. The sequence goes on along the minus strand of NW_027183981.1, from coordinate 2,349,638 downwards.
TGAAGAATTGCTGTGCTCGTATCTCACTGTTACGTCCACTACAAGTGCCTTAGCATCCTTCACAAAGATTAAATCAGGCTTAAATAACTCATTTTCTTCATCTCTCAAATGCGGCTCCTGGAAAACCGTCCAATTCTCCCTCTTAGCTTCTCGGCTAAGGGTTTCGCAGATGAAATTATGCCTTTTAATTCTGGCGTCCTGAGTAATTGGGCATTTTCCGATGACATGGGACGCTGATTCATATTCGGCGCCGCAGTGTCTGCAGGATCGAACACAGACATCGTGTCTACCCCTTGCTAAGAATTCCCGAGTGGGGTAGACCTTCGCTCTTAATTGCAGCGCCGTTATGAGTTTTCTGTGAGGGATGCTGCGGTAATGCATCAACCAGTCATTACTGATCTTATCATTCTCAAAATTTTCGATCCCATGGCCCTGGGCAACCAGATGTTTCCATTTATTGAATTCCACCTTCCGCCAGTCACAGGGCCTAGGAAGGCGAAGCTTGGAACGTGGTGCCTCCCACTCAGACAAGGCTTCACTCCCCTCGCTAGCGACTTCCATCAATGGGATGGGGTCCCAAATTTGGGGGACGGACTCTCGTACACCCCCAGCTTTAACCCATAATTTCTCATGTATCAATTCTAGATGTTCACCCTTCAAAAAAGAAACCAAGGTCCCATCCGAAGATTGAGCTAATCTGTGCAATCTTCGCGCTTGAATACTAGGTATAAGCGCCGCCAATTTGATAAACCCCAGCCCTCCGTCTTTAAATCTCGAATACAGGATGGCATCACATGTACAAGTTGGGAGATGAAGCCGCTCCTTGACCGATTTTTTTTATCATCAAGTCAAGGGATTCGAGGAGCCCAGTTTTTACATTGGTATGGTCAGCCAGATATATCAGTCTAGGGATGGTATATGTCCTATCGGCTTTCTGAAGAGGTTTAAGTGGTGCGCTACCAATCCGATGAAGCCATTCTTCAAGTTTCGTAGGAAGGCCAGGATCAGCGAAACCGGTCCAAGGGTCAATCTGTGTGCCAAGATATTTCTCTGAGCTTCCCGGGTTGATCATGTTGAGGGGAATCCCTCCAACTTGCCAAGCAGGACAGTCACTGATGGTATACGCGTCCTTGGTCGGCTTGATGTAAAAGCCGTGGCATTTCTCTTCTTGAGTTCGGAGACCAGTAAGCTCACAAAAGGTCTCCAAAATTTTGATGTTATAACACATGCCTTCCCATGAGTCGCTCAGAAGCACCAGATCATCTGCGAAGGCCATGGCCGTAATCTTAAATCCACCAAGATGGAATCCACACCCTTCCGTTTCCAGTTTACATAGGAGAGGATCCAGCGCCAGGTTGAATAACAAAAGTGACATTGGGTTGCCCTGTTTAACACCGGAGCAGGTGTTAATGGGGTCTGTTTTCCCATTCTTGGCGACGATGTACGTCTTAATATTCCTGTACATCTCACCAATTAGATGGATTATATGGGAATCAACTCCCCTCTTAACCAAACCAGCTATAATATGCTGCTGGCAAACGGTATCAAATGCCTTGGCAATATCCACAAATACCACCCCCAAACTTCTATGTTCCTGTTTTGCCTTCTTAACCAAAAGCTGTAACAGCTTAAGGTTCTCAGAACAGCCTGATGCGCTGATAAAACCCCGTTGTCTGGGGTTAATGGGACATGCACGGGCCAGTCTCGCATTCGCGATCCTGGAGAACAACCTAAACACCACTGAAGCAATGGTGATAGGCCTCCAGTTGTTGATATCACCAGGTTTCTCCTCATTGGATGACTTGGGTATCAAAACTGTCAGGCAGTCCCGCAGCGCGTCCGGTAAAGTTCCGGTGGCAAGCCAGAGGTTGAAGATCTCTGTCAACTGGGAGAACTTAGGGTCTATTTTAATAAGATGACCCAGAGCAATCCCATCTGGCCCAGGAGCGGAGGTTTTACACATCTCATTCAAGTTCTTACCAGTCTCTCTCTGAAATCAGGTCTCGAAACATGGTGTTATCCGCCTCCCTATATACTGGGAAGGATTCAAGACCACTAAAACAGACAGATGTTTCCCATCTCTCTTTAAATGTGCACTGTGGATAACACCAGATGGTATTTGGCACTGCAGGGCTTCCGTGTTATCCAAAATAACCCGTGCCAACCTCCCTCTATGTATCTGAAACAACCTCTGATATCTCAGATATTTTCCTCGCTTAACGGCCCTTTTCTGCATCCGTTTAGTTGTCACCCCGGATGCTTTTTGGCCTCGAGGCCCCCGGGGCCTTCGCGGCTTAGACACTTTATGGTTAAGCCTATCCTGGCTATCCCGAAACTTCTCATACACTTCGTTCACCACTGATTGCGGATCTTGCCCCTGCATTATTTTCTCAAAGGCCTCCTGACACACGGTGAACTCGCCGGCCGATAGCTTCAGCTTGATGATATCATGATAGTGGAGCACCAAGCGTCCCTCACTTTGCCCCTTAGCAGATTGGGGAGGTTCTTCTCTGCCTACAGCCCCGCCTTCTCTAAATCGAACTTTCTTTGAGGGACCTTTTCCTAGAAGGCGTCTTTTGTCACTAATCTGCTTTGGCGTCTTAGATGGCAAGTGCTCCGCTATTAGCTGATTGATGTTCCTGCTACCAGCAAACTTAACCACCAATTGATTCAGGAGAGCCTCTTCCTCCTCGGTCCATACCTTCTTATGGGCCCCCCGCAAAGATGTTTCTTTGGGGTGAGAGGCAGCTATCCGTTCCACATTACGCACAAGAGGATGTTGTAACCTCTTGTGCTGTCCCAGTCCAATCTTTGTAGCAAAACCTCTAGAGCACACCTCACAGACCCAGCTACCCGTAGGGGCCACAAATCCTTCACCTTTGCACCGAGGGACATGACAGGAGATACTGTGGTATTTCAGATTTTGTTTACCACACTTAGAGCACCTAAACCAGATCTTATTACAGCCATGGGACGTCTTTAGATGGTCTGTTAACCCCAGCGTATTAGTAAACCGGGTCAGACACCTTGGACATGATGGATTTTTGTCCGGGACAGACATAACAGGAGTTCCTGTAATTGTTCCGCCCCCTCTGATCCCGGAGGAGTCCCAGGTGTCATTGGCTCCTCTATTTCTCTTGTTTCACACCCATTTATTTCTTCCTGAACCAGCCCAAAGGGCAAGATTTCATAAGGTTCAGGAAATACAGCCAGACAATCTGCGGTGTTACCCAGATGGCTCCCAACTTCAAGAGCAACTTTGGAGTTTATAAACTCCAAAGGTACAAGATTGATTCTTTCCTCCTCTAACACCACAGATAGTGGTGGAATTCTGGCCTCTCTAACCCACAGATCTAAAGGGTCAGTTTGGGTGGCCGTAGACACGTACCGCAAAGCCACAGATTGTACCATTGTCAAGACCGAGATGGCGTTTGGTCAAATCTAAAAGAGGGTTGTCAGAGTCTGCAGGTGGAACCCTCGACCAACCTGCAGACTGTGTCCAACTAATGCCCGTGGACAAGGCTTTGGGCAACAGCAAATAGCTGCGCCAATAAATTTGTTTCTGCGATTTGTGAATCTACCACTGGGTGGCGAGTCCAGCAATAGGGAGGGGAGATATTACCCCCTCACTCACACTGGGGCAGAGGTCGACTTAGTTACCCTTACGGGTATCCGGCGGGACCACGAGGAGGTGCGACCTCTGCAGCTATGCCCAGTTAGTAACTATGGCTATTTAATAAACATATAAAATGGTATGTTTCTTTTCTGGGTTAAGTAAAGGTGGCCCGTCCACCTGGTCGAATCCAAATTTGTAGCCCAAATATGGGCAAGACGCGTTATGACGGGTGAACCCCTCCCACCCAAAACCAATTCCACTGTCCAGCTCGAACCACTCAGGGAAGGGGCCTTTATTGTAAAGGTACAAACAATCTGGCTTTGCTTGCGAACATATGTACGATATCTACAGAAGAGAAGAGTGCTCTGGATGCCAGGGCCCGGGCTAGTCTCCCTAGCCTCGTTTTAGAGAGTCCCAAGGCCTGTAGCAATTCAGAGTTCCTCTCATACCATTTCCCCCGCGCTCCTAAGGGGAAACCAGTGAACTCTACAGATGTTACATTAGTGAGGTCACAAATCTGTGGAAGAAGGATACTTTTTTGCCTTCTCCACAGCGGCCCCTTTCAGTGAAGAATTGCTGTGCTCGTATCTCACTGTTACGTCCACTACAAGTGCCTTAGCATCCTTCACAAAGATTAAATCAGGCTTAAATAACTCATTTTCTTCATCTCTCAAATGCGGCTCCTGGAAAACCGTCCAATTCTCCCTCTTAGCTTCTCGGCTAAGGGTTTCGCAGATGAAATTATGCCTTTTAATTCTGGCGTCCTGAGTAATTGGGCATTTTCCGATGACATGGGACGCTGATTCATATTCGGCGCCGCAGTGTCTGCAGGATCGAACACAGACATCGTGTCTACCCCTTGCTAAGAATTCCCGAGTGGGGTAGACCTTCGCTCTTAATTGCAGCGCCGTTATGAGTTTTCTGTGAGGGATGCTGCGGTAATGCATCAACCAGTCATTACTGATCTTATCATTCTCAAAATTTTCGATCCCATGGCCCTGGGCAACCAGATGTTTCCATTTATTGAATTCCACCTTCCGCCAGTCACAGGGCCTAGGAAGGCGAAGCTTGGAACGTGGTGCCTCCCACTCAGACAAGGCTTCACTCCCCTCGCTAGCGACTTCCATCAATGGGATGGGGTCCCAAATTTGGGGGACGGACTCTCGTACACCCCCAGCTTTAACCCATAATTTCTCATGTATCAATTCTAGATGTTCACCCTTCAAAAAAGAAACCAAGGTCCCATCCGAAGATTGAGCTAATCTGTGCAATCTTCGCGCTTGAATACTAGGTATAAGCGCCGCCAATTTGATAAACCCCAGCCCTCCGTCTTTAAATCTCGAATACAGGATGGCATCACATGTACAAGTTGGGAGATGAAGCCGCTCCTTGACCGATTTTTTTTATCATCAAGTCAAGGGATTCGAGGAGCCCAGTTTTTACATTGGTATGGTCAGCCAGATATATCAGTCTAGGGATGGTATATGTCCTATCGGCTTTCTGAAGAGGTTTAAGTGGTGCGCTACCAATCCGATGAAGCCATTCTTCAAGTTTCGTAGGAAGGCCAGGATCAGCGAAACCGGTCCAAGGGTCAATCTGTGTGCCAAGATATTTCTCTGAGCTTCCCGGGTTGATCATGTTGAGGGGAGTCCCTCCAACTTGCCAAGCAGGACAGTCACTGATGGTATACGCGTCCTTGGTCGGCTTGATGTAAAAGCCGTGGCATTTCTCTTCTTGAGTTCGGAGACCAGTAAGCTCACAAAAGGTCTCCAAAATTTTGATGTTATAACACATGCCTTCCCATGAGTCGCTCAGAAGCACCAGATCATCTGCGAAGGCCATGGCCGTAATCTTAAATCCACCAAGATGGAATCCACACCCTTCCGTTTCCAGTTTACATAGGAGAGGATCCAGCGCCAGGTTGAATAACAAAAGTGACATTGGGTTGCCCTGTTTAACACCGGAGCAGGTGTTAATGGGGTCTGTTTTCCCATTCTTGGCGACGATGTACGTCTTAATATTCCTGTACATCTCACCAATTAGATGGATTATATGGGAATCAACTCCCCTCTTAACCAAACCAGCTATAATATGCTGCTGGCAAACGGTATCAAATGCCTTGGCAATATCCACAAATACCACCCCCAAACTTCTATGTTCCTGTTTTGCCTTCTTAACCAAAAGCTGTAACAGCTTAAGGTTCTCAGAACAGCCTGATGCGCTGATAAAACCCCGTTGTCTGGGGTTAATGGGACATGCACGGGCCAGTCTCGCATTCGCGATCCTGGAGAACAACCTAAACACCACTGAAGCAATGGTGATAGGCCTCCAGTTGTTGATATCACCAGGTTTCTCCTCATTGGATGACTTGGGTATCAAAACTGTCAGGCAGTCCCGCAGCGCGTCCGGTAAAGTTCCGGTGGCAAGCCAGAGGTTGAAGATCTCTGTCAACTGGGAGAACTTAGGGTCTATTTTAATAAGATGACCCAGAGCAATCCCATCTGGCCCAGGAGCGGAGGTTTTACACATCTCATTCAAGTTCTTACCAGTCTCTCTCTGAAATCAGGTCTCGAAACATGGTGTTATCCGCCTCCCTATATACTGGGAAGGATTCAAGACCACTAAAACAGACAGATGTTTCCCATCTCTCTTTAAATGTGCACTGTGGATAACACCAGATGGTATTTGGCACTGCAGGGCTTCCGTGTTATCCAAAATAACCCGTGCCAACCTCCCTCTATGTATCTGAAACAACCTCTGATATCTCAGATATTTTCCTCGCTTAACGGCCCTTTTCTGCATCCGTTTAGTTGTCACCCCGGATGCTTTTTGGCCTCGAGGCCCCCGGGGCCTTCGCGGCTTAGACACTTTATGGTTAAGCCTATCCTGGCTATCCCGAAACTTCTCATACACTTCGTTCACCACTGATTGCGGATCTTGCCCCTGCATTATTTTCTCAAAGGCCTCCTGACACACGGTGAACTCGCCGGCCGATAGCTTCAGCTTGATGATATCATGATAGTGGAGCACCAAGCGTCCCTCACTTTGCCCCTTAGCAGATTGGGGAGGTTCTTCTCTGCCTACAGCCCCGCCTTCTCTAAATCGAACTTTCTTTGAGGGACCTTTTCCTAGAAGGCGTCTTTTGTCACTAATCTGCTTTGGCGTCTTAGATGGCAAGTGCTCCGCTATTAGCTGATTGATGTTCCTGCTACCAGCAAACTTAACCACCAATTGATTCAGGAGAGCCTCTTCCTCCTCGGTCCATACCTTCTTATGGGCCCCCCGCAAAGATGTTTCTTTGGGGTGAGAGGCAGCTATCCGTTCCACATTACGCACAAGAGGATGTTGTAACCTCTTGTGCTGTCCCAGTCCAATCTTTGTAGCAAAACCTCTAGAGCACACCTCACAGACCCAGCTACCCGTAGGGGCCACAAATCCTTCACCTTTGCACCGAGGGACATGACAGGAGATACTGTGGTATTTCAGATTTTGTTTACCACACTTAGAGCACCTAAACCAGATCTTATTACAGCCATGGGACGTCTTTAGATGGTCTGTTAACCCCAGCGTATTAGTAAACCGGGTCAGACACCTTGGACATGATGGATTTTTGTCCGGGACAGACATAACAGGAGTTCCTGTAATTGTTCCGCCCCCTCTGATCCCGGAGGAGTCCCAGGTGTCATTGGCTCCTCTATTTCTCTTGTTTCACACCCATTTATTTCTTCCTGAACCAGCCCAAAGGGCAAGATTTCATAAGGTTCAGGAAATACAGCCAGACAATCTGCGGTGTTACCCAGATGGCTCCCAACTTCAAGAGCAACTTTGGAGTTTATAAACTCCAAAGGTACAAGATTGATTCTTTCCTCCTCTAACACCACAGATAGTGGTGGAATTCTGGCCTCTCTAACCCACAGATCTAAAGGGTCAGTTTGGGTGGCCGTAGACACGTACCGCAAAGCCACAGATTGTACCATTGTCAAGACCGAGATGGCGTTTGGTCAAATCTAAAAGAGGGTTGTCAGAGTCTGCAGGTGGAACCCTCGACCAACCTGCAGACTGTGTCCAACTAATGCCCGTGGACAAGGCTTTGGGCAACAGCAAATAGCTGCGCCAATAAATTTGTTTCTGCGATTTGTGAATCTACCACTGGGTGGCGAGTCCAGCAATAGGGAGGGGAGATATTACCCCCTCACTCACACTGGGGCAGAGGTCGACTTAGTTACCCTTACGGGTATCCGGCGGGACCACGAGGAGGTGCGACCTCTGCAGCTATGCCCAGTTAGTAACTATGGCTATTTAATAAACATATAAAATGGTATGTTTCTTTTCTGGGTTAAGTAAAGGTGGCCCGTCCACCTGGTCGAATCCAAATTTGTAGCCCAAATATGGGCAAGACGCGTTATGACGGGTGAACCCCTCCCACCCAAAACCAATTCCACTGTCCAGCTCGAACCACTCAGGGAAGGGGCCTTTATTGTAAAGGTACAAACAATCTGGCTTTGCTTGCGAACATATGTACGATATCTACAGAAGAGAAGAGTGCTCTGGATGCCAGGGCCCGGGCTAGTCTCCCTAGCCTCGTTTTAGAGAGTCCCAAGGCCTGTAGCAATTCAGAGTTCCTCTCATACCATTTCCCCCGCGCTCCTAAGGGGAAACCAGTGAACTCTACAGATGTTACATTAGTGAGGTCACAAATCTGTGGAAGAAGGATACTTTTTTGCCTTCTCCACAGCGGCCCCTTTCAGTGAAGAATTGCTGTGCTCGTATCTCACTGTTACGTCCACTACAAGTGCCTTAGCATCCTTCACAAAGATTAAATCAGGCTTAAATAACTCATTTTCTTCATCTCTCAAATGCGGCTCCTGGAAAACCGTCCAATTCTCCCTCTTAGCTTCTCGGCTAAGGGTTTCGCAGATGAAATTATGCCTTTTAATTCTGGCGTCCTGAGTAATTGGGCATTTTCCGATGACATGGGACGCTGATTCATATTCGGCGCCGCAGTGTCTGCAGGATCGAACACAGACATCGTGTCTACCCCTTGCTAAGAATTCCCGAGTGGGGTAGACCTTCGCTCTTAATTGCAGCGCCGTTATGAGTTTTCTGTGAGGGATGCTGCGGTAATGCATCAACCAGTCATTACTGATCTTATCATTCTCAAAATTTTCGATCCCATGGCCCTGGGCAACCAGATGTTTCCATTTATTGAATTCCACCTTCCGCCAGTCACAGGGCCTAGGAAGGCGAAGCTTGGAACGTGGTGCCTCCCACTCAGACAAGGCTTCACTCCCCTCGCTAGCGACTTCCATCAATGGGATGGGGTCCCAAATTTGGGGGACGGACTCTCGTACACCCCCAGCTTTAACCCATAATTTCTCATGTATCAATTCTAGATGTTCACCCTTCAAAAAAGAAACCAAGGTCCCATCCGAAGATTGAGCTAATCTGTGCAATCTTCGCGCTTGAATACTAGGTATAAGCGCCGCCAATTTGATAAACCCCAGCCCTCCGTCTTTAAATCTCGAATACAGGATGGCATCACATGTACAAGTTGGGAGATGAAGCCGCTCCTTGACCGATTTTTTTTATCATCAAGTCAAGGGATTCGAGGAGCCCAGTTTTTACATTGGTATGGTCAGCCAGATATATCAGTCTAGGGATGGTATATGTCCTATCGGCTTTCTGAAGAGGTTTAAGTGGTGCGCTACCAATCCGATGAAGCCATTCTTCAAGTTTCGTAGGAAGGCCAGGATCAGCGAAACCGGTCCAAGGGTCAATCTGTGTGCCAAGATATTTCTCTGAGCTTCCCGGGTTGATCATGTTGAGGGGAATCCCTCCAACTTGCCAAGCAGGACAGTCACTGATGGTATACGCGTCCTTGGTCGGCTTGATGTAAAAGCCGTGGCATTTCTCTTCTTGAGTTCGGAGACCAGTAAGCTCACAAAAGGTCTCCAAAATTTTGATGTTATAACACATGCCTTCCCATGAGTCGCTCAGAAGCACCAGATCATCTGCGAAGGCCATGGCCGTAATCTTAAATCCACCAAGATGGAATCCACACCCTTCCGTTTCCAGTTTACATAGGAGAGGATCCAGCGCCAGGTTGAATAACAAAAGTGACATTGGGTTGCCCTGTTTAACACCGGAGCAGGTGTTAATGGGGTCTGTTTTCCCATTCTTGGCGACGATGTACGTCTTAATATTCCTGTACATCTCACCAATTAGATGGATTATATGGGAATCAACTCCCCTCTTAACCAAACCAGCTATAATATGCTGCTGGCAAACGGTATCAAATGCCTTGGCAATATCCACAAATACCACCCCCAAACTTCTATGTTCCTGTTTTGCCTTCTTAACCAAAAGCTGTAACAGCTTAAGGTTCTCAGAACAGCCTGATGCGCTGATAAAACCCCGTTGTCTGGGGTTAATGGGACATGCACGGGCCAGTCTCGCATTCGCGATCCTGGAGAACAACCTAAACACCACTGAAGCAATGGTGATAGGCCTCCAGTTGTTGATATCACCAGGTTTCTCCTCATTGGATGACTTGGGTATCAAAACTGTCAGGCAGTCCCGCAGCGCGTCCGGTAAAGTTCCGGTGGCAAGCCAGAGGTTGAAGATCTCTGTCAACTGGGAGAACTTAGGGTCTATTTTAATAAGATGACCCAGAGCAATCCCATCTGGCCCAGGAGCGGAGGTTTTACACATCTCATTCAAGTTCTTACCAGTCTCTCTCTGAAATCAGGTCTCGAAACATGGTGTTATCCGCCTCCCTATATACTGGGAAGGATTCAAGACCACTAAAACAGACAGATGTTTCCCATCTCTCTTTAAATGTGCACTGTGGATAACACCAGATGGTATTTGGCACTGCAGGGCTTCCGTGTTATCCAAAATAACCCGTGCCAACCTCCCTCTATGTATCTGAAACAACCTCTGATATCTCAGATATTTTCCTCGCTTAACGGCCCTTTTCTGCATCCGTTTAGTTGTCACCCCGGATGCTTTTTGGCCTCGAGGCCCCCGGGGCCTTCGCGGCTTAGACACTTTATGGTTAAGCCTATCCTGGCTATCCCGAAACTTCTCATACACTTCGTTCACCACTGATTGCGGATCTTGCCCCTGCATTATTTTCTCAAAGGCCTCCTGACACACGGTGAACTCGCCGGCCGATAGCTTCAGCTTGATGATATCATGATAGTGGAGCACCAAGCGTCCCTCACTTTGCCCCTTAGCAGATTGGGGAGGTTCTTCTCTGCCTACAGCCCCGCCTTCTCTAAATCGAACTTTCTTTGAGGGACCTTTTCCTAGAAGGCGTCTTTTGTCACTAATCTGCTTTGGCGTCTTAGATGGCAAGTGCTCCGCTATTAGCTGATTGATGTTCCTGCTACCAGCAAACTTAACCACCAATTGATTCAGGAGAGCCTCTTCCTCCTCGGTCCATACCTTCTTATGGGCCCCCCGCAAAGATGTTTCTTTGGGGTGAGAGGCAGCTATCCGTTCCACATTACGCACAAGAGGATGTTGTAACCTCTTGTGCTGTCCCAGTCCAATCTTTGTAGCAAAACCTCTAGAGCACACCTCACAGACCCAGCTACCCGTAGGGGCCACAAATCCTTCACCTTTGCACCGAGGGACATGACAGGAGATACTGTGGTATTTCAGATTTTGTTTACCACACTTAGAGCACCTAAACCAGATCTTATTACAGCCATGGGACGTCTTTAGATGGTCTGTTAACCCCAGCGTATTAGTAAACCGGGTCAGACACCTTGGACATGATGGATTTTTGTCCGGGACAGACATAACAGGAGTTCCTGTAATTGTTCCGCCCCCTCTGATCCCGGAGGAGTCCCAGGTGTCATTGGCTCCTCTATTTCTCTTGTTTCACACCCATTTATTTCTTCCTGAACCAGCCCAAAGGGCAAGATTTCATAAGGTTCAGGAAATACAGCCAGACAATCTGCGGTGTTACCCAGATGGCTCCCAACTTCAAGAGCAACTTTGGAGTTTATAAACTCCAAAGGTACAAGATTGATTCTTTCCTCCTCTAACACCACAGATAGTGGTGGAATTCTGGCCTCTCTAACCCACAGATCTAAAGGGTCAGTTTGGGTGGCCGTAGACACGTACCGCAAAGCCACAGATTGTACCATTGTCAAGACCGAGATGGCGTTTGGTCAAATCTAAAAGAGGGTTGTCAGAGTCTGCAGGTGGAACCCTCGACCAACCTGCAGACTGTGTCCAACTAATGCCCGTGGACAAGGCTTTGGGCAACAGCAAATAGCTGCGCCAATAAATTTGTTTCTGCGATTTGTGAATCTACCACTGGGTGGCGAGTCCAGCAATAGGGAGGGGAGATATTACCCCCTCACTCACACTGGGGCAGAGGTCGACTTAGTTACCCTTACGGGTATCCGGCGGGACCACGAGGAGGTGCGACCTCTGCAGCTATGCCCAGTTAGTAACTATGGCTATTTAATAAACATATAAAATGGTATGTTTCTTTTCTGGGTTAAGTAAAGGTGGCCCGTCCACCTGGTCGAATCCAAATTTGTAGCCCAAATATGGGCAAGACGCGTTATGACGGGTGAACCCCTCCCACCCAAAACCAATTCCACTGTCCAGCTCGAACCACTCAGGGAAGGGGCCTTTATTGTAAAGGTACAAACAATCTGGCTTTGCTTGCGAACATATGTACGATATCTACAGAAGAGAAGAGTGCTCTGGATGCCAGGGCCCGGGCTAGTCTCCCTAGCCTCGTTTTAGAGAGTCCCAAGGCCTGTAGCAATTCAGAGTTCCTCTCATACCATTTCCCCCGCGCTCCTAAGGGGAAACCAGTGAACTCTACAGATGTTACATTAGTGAGGTCACAAATCTGTGGAAGAAGGATACTTTTTTGCCTTCTCCACAGCGGCCCCTTTCAGTGAAGAATTGCTGTGCTCGTATCTCACTGTTACGTCCACTACAAGTGCCTTAGCATCCTTCACAAAGATTAAATCAGGCTTAAATAACTCATTTTCTTCATCTCTCAAATGCGGCTCCTGGAAAACCGTCCAATTCTCCCTCTTAGCTTCTCGGCTAAGGGTTTCGCAGATGAAATTATGCCTTTTAATTCTGGCGTCCTGAGTAATTGGGCATTTTCCGATGACATGGGACGCTGATTCATATTCGGCGCCGCAGTGTCTGCAGGATCGAACACAGACATCGTGTCTACCCCTTGCTAAGAATTCCCGAGTGGGGTAGACCTTCGCTCTTAATTGCAGCGCCGTTATGAGTTTTCTGTGAGGGATGCTGCGGTAATGCATCAACCAGTCATTACTGATCTTATCATTCTCAAAATTTTCGATCCCATGGCCCTGGGCAACCAGATGTTTCCATTTATTGAATTCCACCTTCCGCCAGTCACAGGGCCTAGGAAGGCGAAGCTTGGAACGTGGTGCCTCCCACTCAGACAAGGCTTCACTCCCCTCGCTAGCGACTTCCATCAATGGGATGGGGTCCCAAATTTGGGGGACGGACTCTCGTACACCCCCAGCTTTAACCCATAATTTCTCATGTATCAATTCTAGATGTTCACCCTTCAAAAAAGAAACCAAGGTCCCATCCGAAGATTGAGCTAATCTGTGCAATCTTCGCGCTTGAATACTAGGTATAAGCGCCGCCAATTTGATAAACCCCAGCCCTCCGTCTTTAAATCTCGAATACAGGATGGCATCACATGTACAAGTTGGGAGATGAAGCCGCTCCTTGACCGATTTTTTTTATCATCAAGTCAAGGGATTCGAGGAGCCCAGTTTTTACATTGGTATGGTCAGCCAGATATATCAGTCTAGGGATGGTATATGTCCTATCGGCTTTCTGAAGAGGTTTAAGTGGTGCGCTACCAATCCGATGAAGCCATTCTTCAAGTTTCGTAGGAAGGCCAGGATCAGCGAAACCGGTCCAAGGGTCAATCTGTGTGCCAAGATATTTCTCTGAGCTTCCCGGGTTGATCATGTTGAGGGGAGTCCCTCCAACTTGCCAAGCAGGACAGTCACTGATGGTATACGCGTCCTTGGTCGGCTTGATGTAAAAGCCGTGGCATTTCTCTTCTTGAGTTCGGAGACCAGTAAGCTCACAAAAGGTCTCCAAAATTTTGATGTTATAACACATGCCTTCCCATGAGTCGCTCAGAAGCACCAGATCATCTGCGAAGGCCATGGCCGTAATCTTAAATCCACCAAGATGGAATCCACACCCTTCCGTTTCCAGTTTACATAGGAGAGGATCCAGCGCCAGGTTGAATAACAAAAGTGACATTGGGTTGCCCTGTTTAACACCGGAGCAGGTGTTAATGGGGTCTGTTTTCCCATTCTTGGCGACGATGTACGTCTTAATATTCCTGTACATCTCACCAATTAGATGGATTATATGGGAATCAACTCCCCTCTTAACCAAACCAGCTATAATATGCTGCTGGCAAACGGTATCAAATGCCTTGGCAATATCCACAAATACCACCCCCAAACTTCTATGTTCCTGTTTTGCCTTCTTAACCAAAAGCTGTAACAGCTTAAGGTTCTCAGAACAGCCTGATGCGCTGATAAAACCCCGTTGTCTGGGGTTAATGGGACATGCACGGGCCAGTCTCGCATTCGCGATCCTGGAGAACAACCTAAACACCACTGAAGCAATGGTGATAGGCCTCCAGTTGTTGATATCACCAGGTTTCTCCTCATTGGATGACTTGGGTATCAAAACTGTCAGGCAGTCCCGCAGCGCGTCCGGTAAAGTTCCGGTGGCAAGCCAGAGGTTGAAGATCTCTGTCAACTGGGAGAACTTAGGGTCTATTTTAATAAGATGACCCAGAGCAATCCCATCTGGCCCAGGAGCGGAGGTTTTACACATCTCATTCAAGTTCTTACCAGTCTCTCTCTGAAATCAGGTCTCGAAACATGGTGTTATCCGCCTCCCTATATACTGGGAAGGATTCAAGACCACTAAAACAGACAGATGTTTCCCATCTCTCTTTAAATGTGCACTGTGGATAACACCAGATGGTATTTGGCACTGCAGGGCTTCCGTGTTATCCAAAATAACCCGTGCCAACCTCCCTCTATGTATCTGAAACAACCTCTGATATCTCAGATATTTTCCTCGCTTAACGGCCCTTTTCTGCATCCGTTTAGTTGTCACCCCGGATGCTTTTTGGCCTCGAGGCCCCCGGGGCCTTCGCGGCTTAGACACTTTATGGTTAAGCCTATCCTGGCTATCCCGAAACTTCTCATACACTTCGTTCACCACTGATTGCGGATCTTGCCCCTGCATTATTTTCTCAAAGGCCTCCTGACACACGGTGAACTCGCCGGCCGATAGCTTCAGCTTGATGATATCATGATAGTGGAGCACCAAGCGTCCCTCACTTTGCCCCTTAGCAGATTGGGGAGGTTCTTCTCTGCCTACAGCCCCGCCTTCTCTAAATCGAACTTTCTTTGAGGGACCTTTTCCTAGAAGGCGTCTTTTGTCACTAATCTGCTTTGGCGTCTTAGATGGCAAGTGCTCCGCTATTAGCTGATTGATGTTCCTGCTACCAGCAAACTTAACCACCAATTGATTCAGGAGAGCCTCTTCCTCCTCGGTCCATACCTTCTTATGGGCCCCCCGCAAAGATGTTTCTTTGGGGTGAGAGGCAGCTATCCGTTCCACATTACGCACAAGAGGATGTTGTAACCTCTTGTGCTGTCCCAGTCCAATCTTTGTAGCAAAACCTCTAGAGCACACCTCACAGACCCAGCTACCCGTAGGGGCCACAAATCCTTCACCTTTGCACCGAGGGACATGACAGGAGATACTGTGGTATTTCAGATTTTGTTTACCACACTTAGAGCACCTAAACCAGATCTTATTACAGCCATGGGACGTCTTTAGATGGTCTGTTAACCCCAGCGTATTAGTAAACCGGGTCAGACACCTTGGACATGATGGATTTTTGTCCGGGACAGACATAACAGGAGTTCCTGTAATTGTTCCGCCCCCTCTGATCCCGGAGGAGTCCCAGGTGTCATTGGCTCCTCTATTTCTCTTGTTTCACACCCATTTATTTCTTCCTGAACCAGCCCAAAGGGCAAGATTTCATAAGGTTCAGGAAATACAGCCAGACAATCTGCGGTGTTACCCAGATGGCTCCCAACTTCAAGAGCAACTTTGGAGTTTATAAACTCCAAAGGTACAAGATTGATTCTTTCCTCCTCTAACACCACAGATAGTGGTGGAATTCTGGCCTCTCTAACCCACAGATCTAAAGGGTCAGTTTGGGTGGCCGTAGACACGTACCGCAAAGCCACAGATTGTACCATTGTCAAGACCGAGATGGCGTTTGGTCAAATCTAAAAGAGGGTTGTCAGAGTCTGCAGGTGGAACCCTCGACCAACCTGCAGACTGTGTCCAACTAATGCCCGTGGACAAGGCTTTGGGCAACAGCAAATAGCTGCGCCAATAAATTTGTTTCTGCGATTTGTGAATCTACCACTGGGTGGCGAGTCCAGCAATAGGGAGGGGAGATATTACCCCCTCACTCACACTGGGGCAGAGGTCGACTTAGTTACCCTTACGGGTATCCGGCGGGACCACGAGGAGGTGCGACCTCTGCAGCTATGCCCAGTTAGTAACTATGGCTATTTAATAAACATATAAAATGGTATGTTTCTTTTCTGGGTTAAGTAAAGGTGGCCCGTCCACCTGGTCGAATCCAAATTTGTAGCCCAAATATGGGCAAGACGCGTTATGACGGGTGAACCCCTCCCACCCAAAACCAATTCCACTGTCCAGCTCGAACCACTCAGGGAAGGGGCCTTTATTGTAAAGGTACAAACAATCTGGCTTTGCTTGCGAACATATGTACGATATCTACAGAAGAGAAGAGTGCTCTGGATGCCAGGGCCCGGGCTAGTCTCCCTAGCCTCGTTTTAGAGAGTCCCAAGGCCTGTAGCAATTCAGAGTTCCTCTCATACCATTTCCCCCGCGCTCCTAAGGGGAAACCAGTGAACTCTACAGATGTTACATTAGTGAGGTCACAAATCTGTGGAAGAAGGATACTTTTTTGCCTTCTCCACAGCGGCCCCTTTCAGTGAAGAATTGCTGTGCTCGTATCTCACTGTTACGTCCACTACAAGTGCCTTAGCATCCTTCACAAAGATTAAATCAGGCTTAAATAACTCATTTTCTTCATCTCTCAAATGCGGCTCCTGGAAAACCGTCCAATTCTCCCTCTTAGCTTCTCGGCTAAGGGTTTCGCAGATGAAATTATGCCTTTTAATTCTGGCGTCCTGAGTAATTGGGCATTTTCCGATGACATGGGACGCTGATTCATATTCGGCGCCGCAGTGTCTGCAGGATCGAACACAGACATCGTGTCTACCCCTTGCTAAGAATTCCCGAGTGGGGTAGACCTTCGCTCTTAATTGCAGCGCCGTTATGAGTTTTCTGTGAGGGATGCTGCGGTAATGCATCAACCAGTCATTACTGATCTTATCATTCTCAAAATTTTCGATCCCATGGCCCTGGGCAACCAGATGTTTCCATTTATTGAATTCCACCTTCCGCCAGTCACAGGGCCTAGGAAGGCGAAGCTTGGAACGTGGTGCCTCCCACTCAGACAAGGCTTCACTCCCCTCGCTAGCGACTTCCATCAATGGGATGGGGTCCCAAATTTGGGGGACGGACTCTCGTACACCCCCAGCTTTAACCCATAATTTCTCATGTATCAATTCTAGATGTTCACCCTTCAAAAAAGAAACCAAGGTCCCATCCGAAGATTGAGCTAATCTGTGCAATCTTCGCGCTTGAATACTAGGTATAAGCGCCGCCAATTTGATAAACCCCAGCCCTCCGTCTTTAAATCTCAAATACAGGATGGCATCACATGTACAAGTTGGGAGATGAAGCCGCTCCTTGACCGATTTTTTTTATCATCAAGTCAAGGGATTCGAGGAGCCCAGTTTTTACATTGGTATGGTCAGCCAGATATATCAGTCTAGGGATGGTATATGTCCTATCGGCTTTCTGAAGAGGTTTAAGTGGTGCGCTACCAATCCGATGAAGCCATTCTTCAAGTTTCGTAGGAAGGCCAGGATCAGCGAAACCGGTCCAAGGGTCAATCTGTGTGCCAAGATATTTCTCTGAGCTTCCCGGGTTGATCATGTTGAGGGGAATCCCTCCAACTTGCCAAGCAGGACAGTCACTGATGGTATACGCGTCCTTGGTCGGCTTGATGTAAAAGCCGTGGCATTTCTCTTCTTGAGTTCGGAGACCAGTAAGCTCACAAAAGGTCTCCAAAATTTTGATGTTATAACACATGCCTTCCCATGAGTCGCTCAGAAGCACCAGATCATCTGCGAAGGCCATGGCCGTAATCTTAAATCCACCAAGATGGAATCCACACCCTTCCGTTTCCAGTTTACATAGGAGAGGATCCAGCGCCAGGTTGAATAACAAAAGTGACATTGGGTTGCCCTGTTTAACACCGGAGCAGGTGTTAATGGGGTCTGTTTTCCCATTCTTGGCGACGATGTACGTCTTAATATTCCTGTACATCTCACCAATTAGATGGATTATATGGGAATCAACTCCCCTCTTAACCAAACCAGCTATAATATGCTGCTGGCAAACGGTATCAAATGCCTTGGCAATATCCACAAATACCACCCCCAAACTTCTATGTTCCTGTTTTGCCTTCTTAACCAAAAGCTGTAACAGCTTAAGGTTCTCAGAACAGCCTGATGCGCTGATAAAACCCCGTTGTCTGGGGTTAATGGGACATGCACGGGCCAGTCTCGCATTCGCGATCCTGGAGAACAACCTAAACACCACTGAAGCAATGGTGATAGGCCTCCAGTTGTTGATATCACCAGGTTTCTCCTCATTGGATGACTTGGGTATCAAAACTGTCAGGCAGTCCCGCAGCGCGTCCGGTAAAGTTCCGGTGGCAAGCCAGAGGTTGAAGATCTCTGTCAACTGGGAGAACTTAGGGTCTATTTTAATAAGATGACCCAGAGCAATCCCATCTGGCCCAGGAGCGGAGGTTTTACACATCTCATTCAAGTTCTTACCAGTCTCTCTCTGAAATCAGGTCTCGAAACATGGTGTTATCCGCCTCCCTATATACTGGGAAGGATTCAAGACCACTAAAACAGACAGATGTTTCCCATCTCTCTTTAAATGTGCACTGTGGATAACACCAGATGGTATTTGGCACTGCAGGGCTTCCGTGTTATCCAAAATAACCCGTGCCAACCTCCCTCTATGTATCTGAAACAACCTCTGATATCTCAGATATTTTCCTCGCTTAACGGCCCTTTTCTGCATCCGTTTAGTTGTCACCCCGGATGCTTTTTGGCCTCGAGGCCCCCGGGGCCTTCGCGGCTTAGACACTTTATGGTTAAGCCTATCCTGGCTATCCCGAAACTTCTCATACACTTCGTTCACCACTGATTGCGGATCTTGCCCCTGCATTATTTTCTCAAAGGCCTCCTGACACACGGTGAACTCGCCGGCCGATAGCTTCAGCTTGATGATATCATGATAGTGGAGCACCAAGCGTCCCTCACTTTGCCCCTTAGCAGATTGGGGAGGTTCTTCTCTGCCTACAGCCCCGCCTTCTCTAAATCGAACTTTCTTTGAGGGACCTTTTCCTAGAAGGCGTCTTTTGTCACTAATCTGCTTTGGCGTCTTAGATGGCAAGTGCTCCGCTATTAGCTGATTGATGTTCCTGCTACCAGCAAACTTAACCACCAATTGATTCAGGAGAGCCTCTTCCTCCTCGGTCCATACCTTCTTATGGGCCCCCCGCAAAGATGTTTCTTTGGGGTGAGAGGCAGCTATCCGTTCCACATTACGCACAAGAGGATGTTGTAACCTCTTGTGCTGTCCCAGTCCAATCTTTGTAGCAAAACCTCTAGAGCACACCTCACAGACCCAGCTACCCGTAGGGGCCACAAATCCTTCACCTTTGCACCGAGGGACATGACAGGAGATACTGTGGTATTTCAGATTTTGTTTACCACACTTAGAGCACCTAAACCAGATCTTATTACAGCCATGGGACGTCTTTAGATGGTCTGTTAACCCCAGCGTATTAGTAAACCGGGTCAGACACCTTGGACATGATGGATTTTTGTCCGGGACAGACATAACAGGAGTTCCTGTAATTGTTCCGCCCCCTCTGATCCCGGAGGAGTCCCAGGTGTCATTGGCTCCTCTATTTCTCTTGTTTCACACCCATTTATTTCTTCCTGAACCAGCCCAAAGGGCAAGATTTCATAAGGTTCAGGAAATACAGCCAGACAATCTGCGGTGTTACCCAGATGGCTCCCAACTTCAAGAGCAACTTTGGAGTTTATAAACTCCAAAGGTACAAGATTGATTCTTTCCTCCTCTAACACCACAGATAGTGGTGGAATTCTGGCCTCTCTAACCCACAGATCTAAAGGGTCAGTTTGGGTGGCCGTAGACACGTACCGCAAAGCCACAGATTGTACCATTGTCAAGACCGAGATGGCGTTTGGTCAAATCTAAAAGAGGGTTATCAGAGTCTGCAGGTGGAACCCTCGACCAACCTGCAGACTGTGTCCAACTAATGCCCGTGGACAAGGCTTTGGGCAACAGCAAATAGCTGCGCCAATAAATTTGTTTCTGCGATTTGTGAATCTACCACTGGGTGGCGAGTCCAGCAATAGGGAGGGGAGATATTACCCCCTCACTCACACTGGGGCAGAGGTCGACTTAGTTACCCTTACGGGTATCCGGCGGGACCACGAGGAGGTGCGACCTCTGCAGCTATGCCCAGTTAGTAACTATGGCTATTTAATAAACATATAAAATGGTATGTTTCTTTTCTGGGTTAAGTAAAGGTGGCCCGTCCACCTGGTCGAATCCAAATTTGTAGCCCAAATATGGGCAAGACGCGTTATGACGGGTGAACCCCTCCCACCCAAAACCAATTCCACTGTCCAGCTCGAACCACTCAGGGAAGGGGCCTTTATTGTAAAGGTACAAACAATCTGGCTTTGCTTGCGAACATATGTACGATATCTACAGAAGAGAAGAGTGCTCTGGATGCCAGGGCCCGGGCTAGTCTCCCTAGCCTCGTTTTAGAGAGTCCCAAGGCCTGTAGCAATTCAGAGTTCCTCTCATACCATTTCCCCCGCGCTCCTAAGGGGAAACCAGTGAACTCTACAGATGTTACATTAGTGAGGTCACAAATCTGTGGAAGAAGGATACTTTTTTGCCTTCTCCACAGCGGCCCCTTTCAGTGAAGAATTGCTGTGCTCGTATCTCACTGTTACGTCCACTACAAGTGCCTTAGCATCCTTCACAAAGATTAAATCAGGCTTAAATAACTCATTTTCTTCATCTCTCAAATGCGGCTCCTGGAAAACCGTCCAATTCTCCCTCTTAGCTTCTCGGCTAAGGGTTTCGCAGATGAAATTATGCCTTTTAATTCTGGCGTCCTGAGTAATTGGGCATTTTCCGATGACATGGGACGCTGATTCATATTCGGCGCCGCAGTGTCTGCAGGATCGAACACAGACATCGTGTCTACCCCTTGCTAAGAATTCCCGAGTGGGGTAGACCTTCGCTCTTAATTGCAGCGCCGTTATGAGTTTTCTGTGAGGGATGCTGCGGTAATGCATCAACCAGTCATTACTGATCTTATCATTCTCAAAATTTTCGATCCCATGGCCCTGGGCAACCAGATGTTTCCATTTATTGAATTCCACCTTCCGCCAGTCACAGGGCCTAGGAAGGCGAAGCTTGGAACGTGGTGCCTCCCACTCAGACAAGGCTTCACTCCCCTCGCTAGCAACTTCCATCAATGGGATGGGGTCCCAAATTTGGGGGACGGACTCTCGTACACCCCCAGCTTTAACCCATAATTTCTCATGTATCAATTCTAGATGTTCACCCTTCAAAAAAGAAACCAAGGTCCCATCCGAAGATTGAGCTAATCTGTGCAATCTTCGCGCTTGAATACTAGGTATAAGCGCCGCCAATTTGATAAACCCCAGCCCTCCGTCTTTAAATCTCGAATACAGGATGGCATCACATGTACAAGTTGGGAGATGAAGCCGCTCCTTGACCGATTTTTTTTATCATCAAGTCAAGGGATTCGAGGAGCCCAGTTTTTACATTGGTATGGTCAGCCAGATATATCAGTCTAGGGATGGTATATGTCCTATCGGCTTTCTGAAGAGGTTTAAGTGGTGCGCTACCAATCCGATGAAGCCATTCTTCAAGTTTCGTAGGAAGGCCAGGATCAGCGAAACCGGTCCAAGGGTCAATCTGTGTGCCAAGATATTTCTCTGAGCTTCCCGGGTTGATCATGTTGAGGGGAATCCCTCCAACTTGCCAAGCAGGACAGTCACTGATGGTATACGCGTCCTTGGTCGGCTTGATGTAAAAGCCGTGGCATTTCTCTTCTTGAGTTCGGAGACCAGTAAGCTCACAAAAGGTCTCCAAAATTTTGATGTTATAACACATGCCTTCCCATGAGTCGCTCAGAAGCACCAGATCATCTGCGAAGGCCATGGCCGTAATCTTAAATCCACCAAGATGGAATCCACACCCTTCCGTTTCCAGTTTACATAGGAGAGGATCCAGCGCCAGGTTGAATAACAAAAGTGACATTGGGTTGCCCTGTTTAACACCGGAGCAGGTGTTAATGGGGTCTGTTTTCCCATTCTTGGCGACGATGTACGTCTTAATATTCCTGTACATCTCACCAATTAGATGGATTATATGGGAATCAACTCCCCTCTTAACCAAACCAGCTATAATATGCTGCTGGCAAACGGTATCAAATGCCTTGGCAATATCCACAAATACCACCCCCAAACTTCTATGTTCCTGTTTTGCCTTCTTAACCAAAAGCTGTAACAGCTTAAGGTTCTCAGAACAGCCTGATGCGCTGATAAAACCCCGTTGTCTGGGGTTAATGGGACATGCACGGGCCAGTCTCGCATTCGCGATCCTGGAGAACAACCTAAACACCACTGAAGCAATGGTGATAGGCCTCCAGTTGTTGATATCACCAGGTTTCTCCTCATTGGATGACTTGGGTATCAAAACTGTCAGGCAGTCCCGCAGCGCGTCCGGTAAAGTTCCGGTGGCAAGCCAGAGGTTGAAGATCTCTGTCAACTGGGAGAACTTAGGGTCTATTTTAATAAGATGACCCAGAGCAATCCCATCTGGCCCAGGAGCGGAGGTTTTACACATCTCATTCAAGTTCTTACCAGTCTCTCTCTGAAATCAGGTCTCGAAACATGGTGTTATCCGCCTCCCTATATACTGGGAAGGATTCAAGACCACTAAAACAGACAGATGTTTCCCATCTCTCTTTAAATGTGCACTGTGGATAACACCAGATGGTATTTGGCACTGCAGGGCTTCCGTGTTATCCAAAATAACCCGTGCCAACCTCCCTCTATGTATCTGAAACAACCTCTGATATCTCAGATATTTTCCTCGCTTAACGGCCCTTTTCTGCATCCGTTTAGTTGTCACCCCGGATGCTTTTTGGCCTCGAGGCCCCCGGGGCCTTCGCGGCTTAGACACTTTATGGTTAAGCCTATCCTGGCTATCCCGAAACTTCTCATACACTTCGTTCACCACTGATTGCGGATCTTGCCCCTGCATTATTTTCTCAAAGGCCTCCTGACACACGGTGAACTCGCCGGCCGATAGCTTCAGCTTGATGATATCATGATAGTGGAGCACCAAGCGTCCCTCACTTTGCCCCTTAGCAGATTGGGGAGGTTCTTCTCTGCCTACAGCCCCGCCTTCTCTAAATCGAACTTTCTTTGAGGGACCTTTTCCTAGAAGGCGTCTTTTGTCACTAATCTGCTTTGGCGTCTTAGATGGCAAGTGCTCCGCTATTAGCTGATTGATGTTCCTGCTACCAGCAAACTTAACCACCAATTGATTCAGGAGAGCCTCTTCCTCCTCGGTCCATACCTTCTTATGGGCCCCCCGCAAAGATGTTTCTTTGGGGTGAGAGGCAGCTATCCGTTCCACATTACGCACAAGAGGATGTTGTAACCTCTTGTGCTGTCCCAGTCCAATCTTTGTAGCAAAACCTCTAGAGCACACCTCACAGACCCAGCTACCCGTAGGGGCCACAAATCCTTCACCTTTGCACCGAGGGACATGACAGGAGATACTGTGGTATTTCAGATTTTGTTTACCACACTTAGAGCACCTAAACCAGATCTTATTACAGCCATGGGACGTCTTTAGATGGTCTGTTAACCCCAGCGTATTAGTAAACCGGGTCAGACACCTTGGACATGATGGATTTTTGTCCGGGACAGACATAACAGGAGTTCCTGTAATTGTTCCGCCCCCTCTGATCCCGGAGGAGTCCCAGGTGTCATTGGCTCCTCTATTTCTCTTGTTTCACACCCATTTATTTCTTCCTGAACCAGCCCAAAGGGCAAGATTTCATAAGGTTCAGGAAATACAGCCAGACAATCTGCGGTGTTACCCAGATGGCTCCCAACTTCAAGAGCAACTTTGGAGTTTATAAACTCCAAAGGTACAAGATTGATTCTTTCCTCCTCTAACACCACAGATAGTGGTGGAATTCTGGCCTCTCTAACCCACAGATCTAAAGGGTCAGTTTGGGTGGCCGTAGACACGTACCGCAAAGCCACAGATTGTACCATTGTCAAGACCGAGATGGCGTTTGGTCAAATCTAAAAGAGGGTTGTCAGAGTCTGCAGGTGGAACCCTCGACCAACCTGCAGACTGTGTCCAACTAATGCCCGTGGACAAGGCTTTGGGCAACAGCAAATAGCTGCGCCAATAAATTTGTTTCTGCGATTTGTGAATCTACCACTGGGTGGCGAGTCCAGCAATAGGGAGGGGAGATATTACCCCCTCACTCACACTGGGGCAGAGGTCGACTTAGTTACCCTTACGGGTATCCGGCGGGACCACGAGGAGGTGCGACCTCTGCAGCTATGCCCAGTTAGTAACTATGGCTATTTAATAAACATATAAAATGGTATGTTTCTTTTCTGGGTTAAGTAAAGGTGGCCCGTCCACCTGGTCGAATCCAAATTTGTAGCCCAAATATGGGCAAGACGCGTTATGACGGGTGAACCCCTCCCACCCAAAACCAATTCCACTGTCCAGCTCGAACCACTCAGGGAAGGGGCCTTTATTGTAAAGGTACAAACAATCTGGCTTTGCTTGCGAACATATGTACGATATCTACAGAAGAGAAGAGTGCTCTGGATGCCAGGGCCCGGGCTAGTCTCCCTAGCCTCGTTTTAGAGAGTCCCAAGGCCTGTAGCAATTCAGAGTTCCTCTCATACCATTTCCCCCGCGCTCCTAAGGGGAAACCAGTGAACTCTACAGATGTTACATTAGTGAGGTCACAAATCTGTGGAAGAAGGATACTTTTTTGCCTTCTCCACAGCGGCCCCTTTCAGTGAAGAATTGCTGTGCTCGTATCTCACTGTTACGTCCACTACAAGTGCCTTAGCATCCTTCACAAAGATTAAATCAGGCTTAAATAACTCATTTTCTTCATCTCTCAAATGCGGCTCCTGGAAAACCGTCCAATTCTCCCTCTTAGCTTCTCGGCTAAGGGTTTCGCAGATGAAATTATGCCTTTTAATTCTGGCGTCCTGAGTAATTGGGCATTTTCCGATGACATGGGACGCTGATTCATATTCGGCGCCGCAGTGTCTGCAGGATCGAACACAGACATCGTGTCTACCCCTTGCTAAGAATTCCCGAGTGGGGTAGACCTTCGCTCTTAATTGCAGCGCCGTTATGAGTTTTCTGTGAGGGATGCTGCGGTAATGCATCAACCAGTCATTACTGATCTTATCATTCTCAAAATTTTCGATCCCATGGCCCTGGGCAACCAGATGTTTCCATTTATTGAATTCCACCTTCCGCCAGTCACAGGGCCTAGGAAGGCGAAGCTTGGAACGTGGTGCCTCCCACTCAGACAAGGCTTCACTCCCCTCGCTAGCGACTTCCATCAATGGGATGGGGTCCCAAATTTGGGGGACGGACTCTCGTACACCCCCAGCTTTAACCCATAATTTCTCATGTATCAATTCTAGATGTTCACCCTTCAAAAAAGAAACCAAGGTCCCATCCGAAGATTGAGCTAATCTGTGCAATCTTCGCGCTTGAATACTAGGTATAAGCGCCGCCAATTTGATAAACCCCAGCCCTCCGTCTTTAAATCTCGAATACAGGATGGCATCACATGTACAAGTTGGGAGATGAAGCCGCTCCTTGACCGATTTTTTGTATCATCAAGTCAAGGGATTCGAGGAGCCCAGTTTTTACATTGGTATGGTCAGCCAGATATATCAGTCTAGGGATGGTATATGTCCTATCGGCTTTCTGAAGAGGTTTAAGTGGTGCGCTACCAATCCGATGAAGCCATTCTTCAAGTTTCGTAGGAAGGCCAGGATCAGCGAAACCGGTCCAAGGGTCAATCTGTGTGCCAAGATATTTCTCTGAGCTTCCCGGGTTGATCATGTTGAGGGGAGTCCCTCCAACTTGCCAAGCAGGACAGTCACTGATGGTATACGCGTCCTTGGTCGGCTTGATGTAAAAGCCGTGGCATTTCTCTTCTTGAGTTCGGAGACCAGTAAGCTCACAAAAGGTCTCCAAAATTTTGATGTTATAACACATGCCTTCCCATGAGTCGCTCAGAAGCACCAGATCATCTGCGAAGGCCATGGCCGTAATCTTAAATCCACCAAGATGGAATCCACACCCTTCCGTTTCCAGTTTACATAGGAGAGGATCCAGCGCCAGGTTGAATAACAAAAGTGACATTGGGTTGCCCTGTTTAACACCGGAGCAGGTGTTAATGGGGTCTGTTTTCCCATTCTTGGCGACGATGTACGTCTTAATATTCCTGTACATCTCACCAATTAGATGGATTATATGGGAATCAACTCCCCTCTTAACCAAACCAGTTATAATATGCTGCTGGCAAACGGTATCAAATGCCTTGGCAATATCCACAAATACCACCCCCAAACTTCTATGTTCCTGTTTTGCCTTCTTAACCAAAAGCTGTAACAGCTTAAGGTTCTCAGAACAGCCTGATGCGCTGATAAAACCCCGTTGTCTGGGGTTAATGGGACATGCACGGGCCAGTCTCGCATTCGCGATCCTGGAGAACAACCTAAACACCACTGAAGCAATGGTGATAGGCCTCCAGTTGTTGATATCACCAGGTTTCTCCTCATTGGATGACTTGGGTATCAAAACTGTCAGGCAGTCCCGCAGCGCGTCCGGTAAAGTTCCGGTGGCAAGCCAGAGGTTGAAGATCTCTGTCAACTGGGAGAACTTAGGGTCTATTTTAATAAGATGACCCAGAGCAATCCCATCTGGCCCAGGAGCGGAGGTTTTACACATCTCATTCAAGTTCTTACCAGTCTCTCTCTGAAATCAGGTCTCGAAACATGGTGTTATCCGCCTCCCTATATACTGGGAAGGATTCAAGACCACTAAAACAGACAGATGTTTCCCATCTCTCTTTAAATGTGCACTGTGGATAACACCAGATGGTATTTGGCACTGCAGGGCTTCCGTGTTATCCAAAATAACCCGTGCCAACCTCCCTCTATGTATCTGAAACAACCTCTGATATCTCAGATATTTTCCTCGCTTAACGGCCCTTTTCTGCATCCGTTTAGTTGTCACCCCGGATGCTTTTTGGCCTCGAGGCCCCCGGGGCCTTCGCGGCTTAGACACTTTATGGTTAAGCCTATCCTGGCTATCCCGAAACTTCTCATACACTTCGTTCACCACTGATTGCGGATCTTGCCCCTGCATTATTTTCTCAAAGGCCTCCTGACACACGGTGAACTCGCCGGCCGATAGCTTCAGCTTGATGATATCATGATAGTGGAGCACCAAGCGTCCCTCACTTTGCCCCTTAGCAGATTGGGGAGGTTCTTCTCTGCCTACAGCCCCGCCTTCTCTAAATCGAACTTTCTTTGAGGGACCTTTTCCTAGAAGGCGTCTTTTGTCACTAATCTGCTTTGGCGTCTTAGATGGCAAGTGCTCCGCTATTAGCTGATTGATGTTCCTGCTACCAGCAAACTTAACCACCAATTGATTCAGGAGAGCCTCTTCCTCCTCGGTCCATACCTTCTTATGGGCCCCCCGCAAAGATGTTTCTTTGGGGTGAGAGGCAGCTATCCGTTCCACATTACGCACAAGAGGATGTTGTAACCTCTTGTGCTGTCCCAGTCCAATCTTTGTAGCAAAACCTCTAGAGCACACCTCACAGACCCAGCTACCCGTAGGGGCCACAAATCCTTCACCTTTGCACCGAGGGACATGACAGGAGATACTGTGGTATTTCAGATTTTGTTTACCACACTTAGAGCACCTAAACCAGATCTTATTACAGCCATGGGACGTCTTTAGATGGTCTGTTAACCCCAGCGTATTAGTAAACCGGGTCAGACACCTTGGACATGATGGATTTTTGTCCGGGACAGACATAACAGGAGTTCCTGTAATTGTTCCGCCCCCTCTGATCCCGGAGGAGTCCCAGGTGTCATTGGCTCCTCTATTTCTCTTGTTTCACACCCATTTATTTCTTCCTGAACCAGCCCAAAGGGCAAGATTTCATAAGGTTCAGGAAATACAGCCAGACAATCTGCGGTGTTACCCAGATGGCTCCCAACTTCAAGAGCAACTTTGGAGTTTATAAACTCCAAAGGTACAAGATTGATTCTTTCCTCCTCTAACACCACAGATAGTGGTGGAATTCTGGCCTCTCTAACCCACAGATCTAAAGGGTCAGTTTGGGTGGCCGTAGACACGTACCGCAAAGCCACAGATTGTACCATTGTCAAGACCGAGATGGCGTTTGGTCAAATCTAAAAGAGGGTTGTCAGAGTCTGCAGGTGGAACCCTCGACCAACCTGCAGACTGTGTCCAACTAATGCCCGTGGACAAGGCTTTGGGCAACAGCAAATAGCTGCGCCAATAAATTTGTTTCTGCGATTTGTGAATCTACCACTGGGTGGCGAGTCCAGCAATAGGGAGGGGAGATATTACCCCCTCACTCACACTGGGGCAGAGGTCGACTTAGTTACCCTTACGGGTATCCGGCGGGACCACGAGGAGGTGCGACCTCTGCAGCTATGCCCAGTTAGTAACTATGGCTATTTAATAAACATATAAAATGGTATGTTTCTTTTCTGGGTTAAGTAAAGGTGGCCCGTCCACCTGGTCGAATCCAAATTTGTAGCCCAAATATGGGCAAGACGCGTTATGACGGGTGAACCCCTCCCACCCAAAACCAATTCCACTGTCCAGCTCGAACCACTCAGGGAAGGGGCCTTTATTGTAAAGGTACAAACAATCTGGCTTTGC
Source organism: Aphelocoma coerulescens (assembly GCF_041296385.1). NCBI lineage: Eukaryota > Metazoa > Chordata > Aves > Passeriformes > Corvidae > Aphelocoma > Aphelocoma coerulescens. The sequence goes on along the minus strand of NW_027183981.1, from coordinate 2,320,606 downwards.
TTGCGAACATATGTACGATATCTACAGAAGAGAAGAGTGCTCTGGATGCCAGGGCCCGGGCTAGTCTCCCTAGCCTCGTTTTAGAGAGTCCCAAGGCCTGTAGCAATTCAGAGTTCCTCTCATACCATTTCCCCCGCGCTCCTAAGGGGAAACCAGTGAACTCTACAGATGTTACATTAGTGAGGTCACAAATCTGTGGAAGAAGGATACTTTTTTGCCTTCTCCACAGCGGCCCCTTTCAGTGAAGAATTGCTGTGCTCGTATCTCACTGTTACGTCCACTACAAGTGCCTTAGCATCCTTCACAAAGATTAAATCAGGCTTAAATAACTCATTTTCTTCATCTCTCAAATGCGGCTCCTGGAAAACCGTCCAATTCTCCCTCTTAGCTTCTCGGCTAAGGGTTTCGCAGATGAAATTATGCCTTTTAATTCTGGCGTCCTGAGTAATTGGGCATTTTCCGATGACATGGGACGCTGATTCATATTCGGCGCCGCAGTGTCTGCAGGATCGAACACAGACATCGTGTCTACCCCTTGCTAAGAATTCCCGAGTGGGGTAGACCTTCGCTCTTAATTGCAGCGCCGTTATGAGTTTTCTGTGAGGGATGCTGCGGTAATGCATCAACCAGTCATTACTGATCTTATCATTCTCAAAATTTTCGATCCCATGGCCCTGGGCAACCAGATGTTTCCATTTATTGAATTCCACCTTCCGCCAGTCACAGGGCCTAGGAAGGCGAAGCTTGGAACGTGGTGCCTCCCACTCAGACAAGGCTTCACTCCCCTCGCTAGCGACTTCCATCAATGGGATGGGGTCCCAAATTTGGGGGACGGACTCTCGTACACCCCCAGCTTTAACCCATAATTTCTCATGTATCAATTCTAGATGTTCACCCTTCAAAAAAGAAACCAAGGTCCCATCCGAAGATTGAGCTAATCTGTGCAATCTTCGCGCTTGAATACTAGGTATAAGCGCCGCCAATTTGATAAACCCCAGCCCTCCGTCTTTAAATCTCGAATACAGGATGGCATCACATGTACAAGTTGGGAGATGAAGCCGCTCCTTGACCGATTTTTTTTATCATCAAGTCAAGGGATTCGAGGAGCCCAGTTTTTACATTGGTATGGTCAGCCAGATATATCAGTCTAGGGATGGTATATGTCCTATCGGCTTTCTGAAGAGGTTTAAGTGGTGCGCTACCAATCCGATGAAGCCATTCTTCAAGTTTCGTAGGAAGGCCAGGATCAGCGAAACCGGTCCAAGGGTCAATCTGTGTGCCAAGATATTTCTCTGAGCTTCCCGGGTTGATCATGTTGAGGGGAGTCCCTCCAACTTGCCAAGCAGGACAGTCACTGATGGTATACGCGTCCTTGGTCGGCTTGATGTAAAAGCCGTGGCATTTCTCTTCTTGAGTTCGGAGACCAGTAAGCTCACAAAAGGTCTCCAAAATTTTGATGTTATAACACATGCCTTCCCATGAGTCGCTCAGAAGCACCAGATCATCTGCGAAGGCCATGGCCGTAATCTTAAATCCACCAAGATGGAATCCACACCCTTCCGTTTCCAGTTTACATAGGAGAGGATCCAGCGCCAGGTTGAATAACAAAAGTGACATTGGGTTGCCCTGTTTAACACCGGAGCAGGTGTTAATGGGGTCTGTTTTCCCATTCTTGGCGACGATGTACGTCTTAATATTCCTGTACATCTCACCAATTAGATGGATTATATGGGAATCAACTCCCCTCTTAACCAAACCAGCTATAATATGCTGCTGGCAAACGGTATCAAATGCCTTGGCAATATCCACAAATACCACCCCCAAACTTCTATGTTCCTGTTTTGCCTTCTTAACCAAAAGCTGTAACAGCTTAAGGTTCTCAGAACAGCCTGATGCGCTGATAAAACCCCGTTGTCTGGGGTTAATGGGACATGCACGGGCCAGTCTCGCATTCGCGATCCTGGAGAACAACCTAAACACCACTGAAGCAATGGTGATAGGCCTCCAGTTGTTGATATCACCAGGTTTCTCCTCATTGGATGACTTGGGTATCAAAACTGTCAGGCAGTCCCGCAGCGCGTCCGGTAAAGTTCCGGTGGCAAGCCAGAGGTTGAAGATCTCTGTCAACTGGGAGAACTTAGGGTCTATTTTAATAAGATGACCCAGAGCAATCCCATCTGGCCCAGGAGCGGAGGTTTTACACATCTCATTCAAGTTCTTACCAGTCTCTCTCTGAAATCAGGTCTCGAAACATGGTGTTATCCGCCTCCCTATATACTGGGAAGGATTCAAGACCACTAAAACAGACAGATGTTTCCCATCTCTCTTTAAATGTGCACTGTGGATAACACCAGATGGTATTTGGCACTGCAGGGCTTCCGTGTTATCCAAAATAACCCGTGCCAACCTCCCTCTATGTATCTGAAACAACCTCTGATATCTCAGATATTTTCCTCGCTTAACGGCCCTTTTCTGCATCCGTTTAGTTGTCACCCCGGATGCTTTTTGGCCTCGAGGCCCCCGGGGCCTTCGCGGCTTAGACACTTTATGGTTAAGCCTATCCTGGCTATCCCGAAACTTCTCATACACTTCGTTCACCACTGATTGCGGATCTTGCCCCTGCATTATTTTCTCAAAGGCCTCCTGACACACGGTGAACTCGCCGGCCGATAGCTTCAGCTTGATGATATCATGATAGTGGAGCACCAAGCGTCCCTCACTTTGCCCCTTAGCAGATTGGGGAGGTTCTTCTCTGCCTACAGCCCCGCCTTCTCTAAATCGAACTTTCTTTGAGGGACCTTTTCCTAGAAGGCGTCTTTTGTCACTAATCTGCTTTGGCGTCTTAGATGGCAAGTGCTCCGCTATTAGCTGATTGATGTTCCTGCTACCAGCAAACTTAACCACCAATTGATTCAGGAGAGCCTCTTCCTCCTCGGTCCATACCTTCTTATGGGCCCCCTGCAAAGATGTTTCTTTGGGGTGAGAGGCAGCTATCCGTTCCACATTACGCACAAGAGGATGTTGTAACCTCTTGTGCTGTCCCAGTCCAATCTTTGTAGCAAAACCTCTAGAGCACACCTCACAGACCCAGCTACCCGTAGGGGCCACAAATCCTTCACCTTTGCACCGAGGGACATGACAGGAGATACTGTGGTATTTCAGATTTTGTTTACCACACTTAGAGCACCTAAACCAGATCTTATTACAGCCATGGGACGTCTTTAGATGGTCTGTTAACCCCAGCGTATTAGTAAACCGGGTCAGACACCTTGGACATGATGGATTTTTGTCCGGGACAGACATAACAGGAGTTCCTGTAATTGTTCCGCCCCCTCTGATCCCGGAGGAGTCCCAGGTGTCATTGGCTCCTCTATTTCTCTTGTTTCACACCCATTTATTTCTTCCTGAACCAGCCCAAAGGGCAAGATTTCATAAGGTTCAGGAAATACAGCCAGACAATCTGCGGTGTTACCCAGATGGCTCCCAACTTCAAGAGCAACTTTGGAGTTTATAAACTCCAAAGGTACAAGATTGATTCTTTCCTCCTCTAACACCACAGATAGTGGTGGAATTCTGGCCTCTCTAACCCACAGATCTAAAGGGTCAGTTTGGGTGGCCGTAGACACGTACCGCAAAGCCACAGATTGTACCATTGTCAAGACCGAGATGGCGTTTGGTCAAATCTAAAAGAGGGTTGTCAGAGTCTGCAGGTGGAACCCTCGACCAACCTGCAGACTGTGTCCAACTAATGCCCGTGGACAAGGCTTTGGGCAACAGCAAATAGCTGCGCCAATAAATTTGTTTCTGCGATTTGTGAATCTACCACTGGGTGGCGAGTCCAGCAATAGGGAGGGGAGATATTACCCCCTCACTCACACTGGGGCAGAGGTCGACTTAGTTACCCTTACGGGTATCCGGCGGGACCACGAGGAGGTGCGACCTCTGCAGCTATGCCCAGTTAGTAACTATGGCTATTTAATAAACATATAAAATGGTATGTTTCTTTTCTGGGTTAAGTAAAGGTGGCCCGTCCACCTGGTCGAATCCAAATTTGTAGCCCAAATATGGGCAAGACGCGTTATGACGGGTGAACCCCTCCCACCCAAAACCAATTCCACTGTCCAGCTCGAACCACTCAGGGAAGGGGCCTTTATTGTAAAGGTACAAACAATCTGGCTTTGCTTGCGAACATATGTACGATATCTACAGAAGAGAAGAGTGCTCTGGATGCCAGGGCCCGGGCTAGTCTCCCTAGCCTCGTTTTAGAGAGTCCCAAGGCCTGTAGCAATTCAGAGTTCCTCTCATACCATTTCCCCCGCGCTCCTAAGGGGAAACCAGTGAACTCTACAGATGTTACATTAGTGAGGTCACAAATCTGTGGAAGAAGGATACTTTTTTGCCTTCTCCACAGCGGCCCCTTTCAGTGAAGAATTGCTGTGCTCGTATCTCACTGTTACGTCCACTACAAGTGCCTTAGCATCCTTCACAAAGATTAAATCAGGCTTAAATAACTCATTTTCTTCATCTCTCAAATGCGGCTCCTGGAAAACCGTCCAATTCTCCCTCTTAGCTTCTCGGCTAAGGGTTTCGCAGATGAAATTATGCCTTTTAATTCTGGCGTCCTGAGTAATTGGGCATTTTCCGATGACATGGGACGCTGATTCATATTCGGCGCCGCAGTGTCTGCAGGATCGAACACAGACATCGTGTCTACCCCTTGCTAAGAATTCCCGAGTGGGGTAGACCTTCGCTCTTAATTGCAGCGCCGTTATGAGTTTTCTGTGAGGGATGCTGCGGTAATGCATCAACCAGTCATTACTGATCTTATCATTCTCAAAATTTTCGATCCCATGGCCCTGGGCAACCAGATGTTTCCATTTATTGAATTCCACCTTCCGCCAGTCACAGGGCCTAGGAAGGCGAAGCTTGGAACGTGGTGCCTCCCACTCAGACAAGGCTTCACTCCCCTCGCTAGCGACTTCCATCAATGGGATGGGGTCCCAAATTTGGGGGACGGACTCTCGTACACCCCCAGCTTTAACCCATAATTTCTCATGTATCAATTCTAGATGTTCACCCTTCAAAAAAGAAACCAAGGTCCCATCCGAAGATTGAGCTAATCTGTGCAATCTTCGCGCTTGAATACTAGGTATAAGCGCCGCCAATTTGATAAACCCCAGCCCTCCGTCTTTAAATCTCAAATACAGGATGGCATCACATGTACAAGTTGGGAGATGAAGCCGCTCCTTGACCGATTTTTTTTATCATCAAGTCAAGGGATTCGAGGAGCCCAGTTTTTACATTGGTATGGTCAGCCAGATATATCAGTCTAGGGATGGTATATGTCCTATCGGCTTTCTGAAGAGGTTTAAGTGGTGCGCTACCAATCCGATGAAGCCATTCTTCAAGTTTCGTAGGAAGGCCAGGATCAGCGAAACCGGTCCAAGGGTCAATCTGTGTGCCAAGATATTTCTCTGAGCTTCCCGGGTTGATCATGTTGAGGGGAGTCCCTCCAACTTGCCAAGCAGGACAGTCACTGATGGTATACGCGTCCTTGGTCGGCTTGATGTAAAAGCCGTGGCATTTCTCTTCTTGAGTTCGGAGACCAGTAAGCTCACAAAAGGTCTCCAAAATTTTGATGTTATAACACATGCCTTCCCATGAGTCGCTCAGAAGCACCAGATCATCTGCGAAGGCCATGGCCGTAATCTTAAATCCACCAAGATGGAATCCACACCCTTCCGTTTCCAGTTTACATAGGAGAGGATCCAGCGCCAGGTTGAATAACAAAAGTGACATTGGGTTGCCCTGTTTAACACCGGAGCAGGTGTTAATGGGGTCTGTTTTCCCATTCTTGGCGACGATGTACGTCTTAATATTCCTGTACATCTCACCAATTAGATGGATTATATGGGAATCAACTCCCCTCTTAACCAAACCAGCTATAATATGCTGCTGGCAAACGGTATCAAATGCCTTGGCAATATCCACAAATACCACCCCCAAACTTCTATGTTCCTGTTTTGCCTTCTTAACCAAAAGCTGTAACAGCTTAAGGTTCTCAGAACAGCCTGATGCGCTGATAAAACCCCGTTGTCTGGGGTTAATGGGACATGCACGGGCCAGTCTCGCATTCGCGATCCTGGAGAACAACCTAAACACCACTGAAGCAATGGTGATAGGCCTCCAGTTGTTGATATCACCAGGTTTCTCCTCATTGGATGACTTGGGTATCAAAACTGTCAGGCAGTCCCGCAGCGCGTCCGGTAAAGTTCCGGTGGCAAGCCAGAGGTTGAAGATCTCTGTCAACTGGGAGAACTTAGGGTCTATTTTAATAAGATGACCCAGAGCAATCCCATCTGGCCCAGGAGCGGAGGTTTTACACATCTCATTCAAGTTCTTACCAGTCTCTCTCTGAAATCAGGTCTCGAAACATGGTGTTATCCGCCTCCCTATATACTGGGAAGGATTCAAGACCACTAAAACAGACAGATGTTTCCCATCTCTCTTTAAATGTGCACTGTGGATAACACCAGATGGTATTTGGCACTGCAGGGCTTCCGTGTTATCCAAAATAACCCGTGCCAACCTCCCTCTATGTATCTGAAACAACCTCTGATATCTCAGATATTTTCCTCGCTTAACGGCCCTTTTCTGCATCCGTTTAGTTGTCACCCCGGATGCTTTTTGGCCTCGAGGCCCCCGGGGCCTTCGCGGCTTAGACACTTTATGGTTAAGCCTATCCTGGCTATCCCGAAACTTCTCATACACTTCGTTCACCACTGATTGCGGATCTTGCCCCTGCATTATTTTCTCAAAGGCCTCCTGACACACGGTGAACTCGCCGGCCGATAGCTTCAGCTTGATGATATCATGATAGTGGAGCACCAAGCGTCCCTCACTTTGCCCCTTAGCAGATTGGGGAGGTTCTTCTCTGCCTACAGCCCCGCCTTCTCTAAATCGAACTTTCTTTGAGGGACCTTTTCCTAGAAGGCGTCTTTTGTCACTAATCTGCTTTGGCGTCTTAGATGGCAAGTGCTCCGCTATTAGCTGATTGATGTTCCTGCTACCAGCAAACTTAACCACCAATTGATTCAGGAGAGCCTCTTCCTCCTCGGTCCATACCTTCTTATGGGCCCCCTGCAAAGATGTTTCTTTGGGGTGAGAGGCAGCTATCCGTTCCACATTACGCACAAGAGGATGTTGTAACCTCTTGTGCTGTCCCAGTCCAATCTTTGTAGCAAAACCTCTAGAGCACACCTCACAGACCCAGCTACCCGTAGGGGCCACAAATCCTTCACCTTTGCACCGAGGGACATGACAGGAGATACTGTGGTATTTCAGATTTTGTTTACCACACTTAGAGCACCTAAACCAGATCTTATTACAGCCATGGGACGTCTTTAGATGGTCTGTTAACCCCAGCGTATTAGTAAACCGGGTCAGACACCTTGGACATGATGGATTTTTGTCCGGGACAGACATAACAGGAGTTCCTGTAATTGTTCCGCCCCCTCTGATCCCGGAGGAGTCCCAGGTGTCATTGGCTCCTCTATTTCTCTTGTTTCACACCCATTTATTTCTTCCTGAACCAGCCCAAAGGGCAAGATTTCATAAGGTTCAGGAAATACAGCCAGACAATCTGCGGTGTTACCCAGATGGCTCCCAACTTCAAGAGCAACTTTGGAGTTTATAAACTCCAAAGGTACAAGATTGATTCTTTCCTCCTCTAACACCACAGATAGTGGTGGAATTCTGGCCTCTCTAACCCACAGATCTAAAGGGTCAGTTTGGGTGGCCGTAGACACGTACCGCAAAGCCACAGATTGTACCATTGTCAAGACCGAGATGGCGTTTGGTCAAATCTAAAAGAGGGTTGTCAGAGTCTGCAGGTGGAACCCTCGACCAACCTGCAGACTGTGTCCAACTAATGCCCGTGGACAAGGCTTTGGGCAACAGCAAATAGCTGCGCCAATAAATTTGTTTCTGCGATTTGTGAATCTACCACTGGGTGGCGAGTCCAGCAATAGGGAGGGGAGATATTACCCCCTCACTCACACTGGGGCAGAGGTCGACTTAGTTACCCTTACGGGTATCCGGCGGGACCACGAGGAGGTGCGACCTCTGCAGCTATGCCCAGTTAGTAACTATGGCTATTTAATAAACATATAAAATGGTATGTTTCTTTTCTGGGTTAAGTAAAGGTGGCCCGTCCACCTGGTCGAATCCAAATTTGTAGCCCAAATATGGGCAAGACGCGTTATGACGGGTGAACCCCTCCCACCCAAAACCAATTCCACTGTCCAGCTCGAACCACTCAGGGAAGGGGCCTTTATTGTAAAGGTACAAACAATCTGGCTTTGCTTGCGAACATATGTACGATATCTACAGAAGAGAAGAGTGCTCTGGATGCCAGGGCCCGGGCTAGTCTCCCTAGCCTCGTTTTAGAGAGTCCCAAGGCCTGTAGCAATTCAGAGTTCCTCTCATACCATTTCCCCCGCGCTCCTAAGGGGAAACCAGTGAACTCTACAGATGTTACATTAGTGAGGTCACAAATCTGTGGAAGAAGGATACTTTTTTGCCTTCTCCACAGCGGCCCCTTTCAGTGAAGAATTGCTGTGCTCGTATCTCACTGTTACGTCCACTACAAGTGCCTTAGCATCCTTCACAAAGATTAAATCAGGCTTAAATAACTCATTTTCTTCATCTCTCAAATGCGGCTCCTGGAAAACCGTCCAATTCTCCCTCTTAGCTTCTCGGCTAAGGGTTTCGCAGATGAAATTATGCCTTTTAATTCTGGCGTCCTGAGTAATTGGGCATTTTCCGATGACATGGGACGCTGATTCATATTCGGCGCCGCAGTGTCTGCAGGATCGAACACAGACATCGTGTCTACCCCTTGCTAAGAATTCCCGAGTGGGGTAGACCTTCGCTCTTAATTGCAGCGCCGTTATGAGTTTTCTGTGAGGGATGCTGCGGTAATGCATCAACCAGTCATTACTGATCTTATCATTCTCAAAATTTTCGATCCCATGGCCCTGGGCAACCAGATGTTTCCATTTATTGAATTCCACCTTCCGCCAGTCACAGGGCCTAGGAAGGCGAAGCTTGGAACGTGGTGCCTCCCACTCAGACAAGGCTTCACTCCCCTCGCTAGCAACTTCCATCAATGGGATGGGGTCCCAAATTTGGGGGACGGACTCTCGTACACCCCCAGCTTTAACCCATAATTTCTCATGTATCAATTCTAGATGTTCACCCTTCAAAAAAGAAACCAAGGTCCCATCCGAAGATTGAGCTAATCTGTGCAATCTTCGCGCTTGAATACTAGGTATAAGCGCCGCCAATTTGATAAACCCCAGCCCTCCGTCTTTAAATCTCAAATACAGGATGGCATCACATGTACAAGTTGGGAGATGAAGCCGCTCCTTGACCGATTTTTTTTATCATCAAGTCAAGGGATTCGAGGAGCCCAGTTTTTACATTGGTATGGTCAGCCAGATATATCAGTCTAGGGATGGTATATGTCCTATCGGCTTTCTGAAGAGGTTTAAGTGGTGCGCTACCAATCCGATGAAGCCATTCTTCAAGTTTCGTAGGAAGGCCAGGATCAGCGAAACCGGTCCAAGGGTCAATCTGTGTGCCAAGATATTTCTCTGAGCTTCCCGGGTTGATCATGTTGAGGGGAATCCCTCCAACTTGCCAAGCAGGACAGTCACTGATGGTATACGCGTCCTTGGTCGGCTTGATGTAAAAGCCGTGGCATTTCTCTTCTTGAGTTCGGAGACCAGTAAGCTCACAAAAGGTCTCCAAAATTTTGATGTTATAACACATGCCTTCCCATGAGTCGCTCAGAAGCACCAGATCATCTGCGAAGGCCATGGCCGTAATCTTAAATCCACCAAGATGGAATCCACACCCTTCCGTTTCCAGTTTACATAGGAGAGGATCCAGCGCCAGGTTGAATAACAAAAGTGACATTGGGTTGCCCTGTTTAACACCGGAGCAGGTGTTAATGGGGTCTGTTTTCCCATTCTTGGCGACGATGTACGTCTTAATATTCCTGTACATCTCACCAATTAGATGGATTATATGGGAATCAACTCCCCTCTTAACCAAACCAGCTATAATATGCTGCTGGCAAACGGTATCAAATGCCTTGGCAATATCCACAAATACCACCCCCAAACTTCTATGTTCCTGTTTTGCCTTCTTAACCAAAAGCTGTAACAGCTTAAGGTTCTCAGAACAGCCTGATGCGCTGATAAAACCCCGTTGTCTGGGGTTAATGGGACATGCACGGGCCAGTCTCGCATTCGCGATCCTGGAGAACAACCTAAACACCACTGAAGCAATGGTGATAGGCCTCCAGTTGTTGATATCACCAGGTTTCTCCTCATTGGATGACTTGGGTATCAAAACTGTCAGGCAGTCCCGCAGCGCGTCCGGTAAAGTTCCGGTGGCAAGCCAGAGGTTGAAGATCTCTGTCAACTGGGAGAACTTAGGGTCTATTTTAATAAGATGACCCAGAGCAATCCCATCTGGCCCAGGAGCGGAGGTTTTACACATCTCATTCAAGTTCTTACCAGTCTCTCTCTGAAATCAGGTCTCGAAACATGGTGTTATCCGCCTCCCTATATACTGGGAAGGATTCAAGACCACTAAAACAGACAGATGTTTCCCATCTCTCTTTAAATGTGCACTGTGGATAACACCAGATGGTATTTGGCACTGCAGGGCTTCCGTGTTATCCAAAATAACCCGTGCCAACCTCCCTCTATGTATCTGAAACAACCTCTGATATCTCAGATATTTTCCTCGCTTAACGGCCCTTTTCTGCATCCGTTTAGTTGTCACCCCGGATGCTTTTTGGCCTCGAGGCCCCCGGGGCCTTCGCGGCTTAGACACTTTATGGTTAAGCCTATCCTGGCTATCCCGAAACTTCTCATACACTTCGTTCACCACTGATTGCGGATCTTGCCCCTGCATTATTTTCTCAAAGGCCTCCTGACACACGGTGAACTCGCCGGCCGATAGCTTCAGCTTGATGATATCATGATAGTGGAGCACCAAGCGTCCCTCACTTTGCCCCTTAGCAGATTGGGGAGGTTCTTCTCTGCCTACAGCCCCGCCTTCTCTAAATCGAACTTTCTTTGAGGGACCTTTTCCTAGAAGGCGTCTTTTGTCACTAATCTGCTTTGGCGTCTTAGATGGCAAGTGCTCCGCTATTAGCTGATTGATGTTCCTGCTACCAGCAAACTTAACCACCAATTGATTCAGGAGAGCCTCTTCCTCCTCGGTCCATACCTTCTTATGGGCCCCCCGCAAAGATGTTTCTTTGGGGTGAGAGGCAGCTATCCGTTCCACATTACGCACAAGAGGATGTTGTAACCTCTTGTGCTGTCCCAGTCCAATCTTTGTAGCAAAACCTCTAGAGCACACCTCACAGACCCAGCTACCCGTAGGGGCCACAAATCCTTCACCTTTGCACCGAGGGACATGACAGGAGATACTGTGGTATTTCAGATTTTGTTTACCACACTTAGAGCACCTAAACCAGATCTTATTACAGCCATGGGACGTCTTTAGATGGTCTGTTAACCCCAGCGTATTAGTAAACCGGGTCAGACACCTTGGACATGATGGATTTTTGTCCGGGACAGACATAACAGGAGTTCCTGTAATTGTTCCGCCCCCTCTGATCCCGGAGGAGTCCCAGGTGTCATTGGCTCCTCTATTTCTCTTGTTTCACACCCATTTATTTCTTCCTGAACCAGCCCAAAGGGCAAGATTTCATAAGGTTCAGGAAATACAGCCAGACAATCTGCGGTGTTACCCAGATGGCTCCCAACTTCAAGAGCAACTTTGGAGTTTATAAACTCCAAAGGTACAAGATTGATTCTTTCCTCCTCTAACACCACAGATAGTGGTGGAATTCTGGCCTCTCTAACCCACAGATCTAAAGGGTCAGTTTGGGTGGCCGTAGACACGTACCGCAAAGCCACAGATTGTACCATTGTCAAGACCGAGATGGCGTTTGGTCAAATCTAAAAGAGGGTTATCAGAGTCTGCAGGTGGAACCCTCGACCAACCTGCAGACTGTGTCCAACTAATGCCCGTGGACAAGGCTTTGGGCAACAGCAAATAGCTGCGCCAATAAATTTGTTTCTGCGATTTGTGAATCTACCACTGGGTGGCGAGTCCAGCAATAGGGAGGGGAGATATTACCCCCTCACTCACACTGGGGCAGAGGTCGACTTAGTTACCCTTACGGGTATCCGGCGGGACCACGAGGAGGTGCGACCTCTGCAGCTATGCCCAGTTAGTAACTATGGCTATTTAATAAACATATAAAATGGTATGTTTCTTTTCTGGGTTAAGTAAAGGTGGCCCGTCCACCTGGTCGAATCCAAATTTGTAGCCCAAATATGGGCAAGACGCGTTATGACGGGTGAACCCCTCCCACCCAAAACCAATTCCACTGTCCAGCTCGAACCACTCAGGGAAGGGGCCTTTATTGTAAAGGTACAAACAATCTGGCTTTGCTTGCGAACATATGTACGATATCTACAGAAGAGAAGAGTGCTCTGGATGCCAGGGCCCGGGCTAGTCTCCCTAGCCTCGTTTTAGAGAGTCCCAAGGCCTGTAGCAATTCAGAGTTCCTCTCATACCATTTCCCCCGCGCTCCTAAGGGGAAACCAGTGAACTCTACAGATGTTACATTAGTGAGGTCACAAATCTGTGGAAGAAGGATACTTTTTTGCCTTCTCCACAGCGGCCCCTTTCAGTGAAGAATTGCTGTGCTCGTATCTCACTGTTACGTCCACTACAAGTGCCTTAGCATCCTTCACAAAGATTAAATCAGGCTTAAATAACTCATTTTCTTCATCTCTCAAATGCGGCTCCTGGAAAACCGTCCAATTCTCCCTCTTAGCTTCTCGGCTAAGGGTTTCGCAGATGAAATTATGCCTTTTAATTCTGGCGTCCTGAGTAATTGGGCATTTTCCGATGACATGGGACGCTGATTCATATTCGGCGCCGCAGTGTCTGCAGGATCGAACACAGACATCGTGTCTACCCCTTGCTAAGAATTCCCGAGTGGGGTAGACCTTCGCTCTTAATTGCAGCGCCGTTATGAGTTTTCTGTGAGGGATGCTGCGGTAATGCATCAACCAGTCATTACTGATCTTATCATTCTCAAAATTTTCGATCCCATGGCCCTGGGCAACCAGATGTTTCCATTTATTGAATTCCACCTTCCGCCAGTCACAGGGCCTAGGAAGGCGAAGCTTGGAACGTGGTGCCTCCCACTCAGACAAGGCTTCACTCCCCTCGCTAGCAACTTCCATCAATGGGATGGGGTCCCAAATTTGGGGGACGGACTCTCGTACACCCCCAGCTTTAACCCATAATTTCTCATGTATCAATTCTAGATGTTCACCCTTCAAAAAAGAAACCAAGGTCCCATCCGAAGATTGAGCTAATCTGTGCAATCTTCGCGCTTGAATACTAGGTATAAGCGCCGCCAATTTGATAAACCCCAGCCCTCCGTCTTTAAATCTCGAATACAGGATGGCATCACATGTACAAGTTGGGAGATGAAGCCGCTCCTTGACCGATTTTTTTTATCATCAAGTCAAGGGATTCGAGGAGCCCAGTTTTTACATTGGTATGGTCAGCCAGATATATCAGTCTAGGGATGGTATATGTCCTATCGGCTTTCTGAAGAGGTTTAAGTGGTGCGCTACCAATCCGATGAAGCCATTCTTCAAGTTTCGTAGGAAGGCCAGGATCAGCGAAACCGGTCCAAGGGTCAATCTGTGTGCCAAGATATTTCTCTGAGCTTCCCGGGTTGATCATGTTGAGGGGAATCCCTCCAACTTGCCAAGCAGGACAGTCACTGATGGTATACGCGTCCTTGGTCGGCTTGATGTAAAAGCCGTGGCATTTCTCTTCTTGAGTTCGGAGACCAGTAAGCTCACAAAAGGTCTCCAAAATTTTGATGTTATAACACATGCCTTCCCATGAGTCGCTCAGAAGCACCAGATCATCTGCGAAGGCCATGGCCGTAATCTTAAATCCACCAAGATGGAATCCACACCCTTCCGTTTCCAGTTTACATAGGAGAGGATCCAGCGCCAGGTTGAATAACAAAAGTGACATTGGGTTGCCCTGTTTAACACCGGAGCAGGTGTTAATGGGGTCTGTTTTCCCATTCTTGGCGACGATGTACGTCTTAATATTCCTGTACATCTCACCAATTAGATGGATTATATGGGAATCAACTCCCCTCTTAACCAAACCAGCTATAATATGCTGCTGGCAAACGGTATCAAATGCCTTGGCAATATCCACAAATACCACCCCCAAACTTCTATGTTCCTGTTTTGCCTTCTTAACCAAAAGCTGTAACAGCTTAAGGTTCTCAGAACAGCCTGATGCGCTGATAAAACCCCGTTGTCTGGGGTTAATGGGACATGCACGGGCCAGTCTCGCATTCGCGATCCTGGAGAACAACCTAAACACCACTGAAGCAATGGTGATAGGCCTCCAGTTGTTGATATCACCAGGTTTCTCCTCATTGGATGACTTGGGTATCAAAACTGTCAGGCAGTCCCGCAGCGCGTCCGGTAAAGTTCCGGTGGCAAGCCAGAGGTTGAAGATCTCTGTCAACTGGGAGAACTTAGGGTCTATTTTAATAAGATGACCCAGAGCAATCCCATCTGGCCCAGGAGCGGAGGTTTTACACATCTCATTCAAGTTCTTACCAGTCTCTCTCTGAAATCAGGTCTCGAAACATGGTGTTATCCGCCTCCCTATATACTGGGAAGGATTCAAGACCACTAAAACAGACAGATGTTTCCCATCTCTCTTTAAATGTGCACTGTGGATAACACCAGATGGTATTTGGCACTGCAGGGCTTCCGTGTTATCCAAAATAACCCGTGCCAACCTCCCTCTATGTATCTGAAACAACCTCTGATATCTCAGATATTTTCCTCGCTTAACGGCCCTTTTCTGCATCCGTTTAGTTGTCACCCCGGATGCTTTTTGGCCTCGAGGCCCCCGGGGCCTTCGCGGCTTAGACACTTTATGGTTAAGCCTATCCTGGCTATCCCGAAACTTCTCATACACTTCGTTCACCACTGATTGCGGATCTTGCCCCTGCATTATTTTCTCAAAGGCCTCCTGACACACGGTGAACTCGCCGGCCGATAGCTTCAGCTTGATGATATCATGATAGTGGAGCACCAAGCGTCCCTCACTTTGCCCCTTAGCAGATTGGGGAGGTTCTTCTCTGCCTACAGCCCCGCCTTCTCTAAATCGAACTTTCTTTGAGGGACCTTTTCCTAGAAGGCGTCTTTTGTCACTAATCTGCTTTGGCGTCTTAGATGGCAAGTGCTCCGCTATTAGCTGATTGATGTTCCTGCTACCAGCAAACTTAACCACCAATTGATTCAGGAGAGCCTCTTCCTCCTCGGTCCATACCTTCTTATGGGCCCCCCGCAAAGATGTTTCTTTGGGGTGAGAGGCAGCTATCCGTTCCACATTACGCACAAGAGGATGTTGTAACCTCTTGTGCTGTCCCAGTCCAATCTTTGTAGCAAAACCTCTAGAGCACACCTCACAGACCCAGCTACCCGTAGGGGCCACAAATCCTTCACCTTTGCACCGAGGGACATGACAGGAGATACTGTGGTATTTCAGATTTTGTTTACCACACTTAGAGCACCTAAACCAGATCTTATTACAGCCATGGGACGTCTTTAGATGGTCTGTTAACCCCAGCGTATTAGTAAACCGGGTCAGACACCTTGGACATGATGGATTTTTGTCCGGGACAGACATAACAGGAGTTCCTGTAATTGTTCCGCCCCCTCTGATCCCGGAGGAGTCCCAGGTGTCATTGGCTCCTCTATTTCTCTTGTTTCACACCCATTTATTTCTTCCTGAACCAGCCCAAAGGGCAAGATTTCATAAGGTTCAGGAAATACAGCCAGACAATCTGCGGTGTTACCCAGATGGCTCCCAACTTCAAGAGCAACTTTGGAGTTTATAAACTCCAAAGGTACAAGATTGATTCTTTCCTCCTCTAACACCACAGATAGTGGTGGAATTCTGGCCTCTCTAACCCACAGATCTAAAGGGTCAGTTTGGGTGGCCGTAGACACGTACCGCAAAGCCACAGATTGTACCATTGTCAAGACCGAGATGGCGTTTGGTCAAATCTAAAAGAGGGTTATCAGAGTCTGCAGGTGGAACCCTCGACCAACCTGCAGACTGTGTCCAACTAATGCCCGTGGACAAGGCTTTGGGCAACAGCAAATAGCTGCGCCAATAAATTTGTTTCTGCGATTTGTGAATCTACCACTGGGTGGCGAGTCCAGCAATAGGGAGGGGAGATATTACCCCCTCACTCACACTGGGGCAGAGGTCGACTTAGTTACCCTTACGGGTATCCGGCGGGACCACGAGGAGGTGCGACCTCTGCAGCTATGCCCAGTTAGTAACTATGGCTATTTAATAAACATATAAAATGGTATGTTTCTTTTCTGGGTTAAGTAAAGGTGGCCCGTCCACCTGGTCGAATCCAAATTTGTAGCCCAAATATGGGCAAGACGCGTTATGACGGGTGAACCCCTCCCACCCAAAACCAATTCCACTGTCCAGCTCGAACCACTCAGGGAAGGGGCCTTTATTGTAAAGGTACAAACAATCTGGCTTTGCTTGCGAACATATGTACGATATCTACAGAAGAGAAGAGTGCTCTGGATGCCAGGGCCCGGGCTAGTCTCCCTAGCCTCGTTTTAGAGAGTCCCAAGGCCTGTAGCAATTCAGAGTTCCTCTCATACCATTTCCCCCGCGCTCCTAAGGGGAAACCAGTGAACTCTACAGATGTTACATTAGTGAGGTCACAAATCTGTGGAAGAAGGATACTTTTTTGCCTTCTCCACAGCGGCCCCTTTCAGTGAAGAATTGCTGTGCTCGTATCTCACTGTTACGTCCACTACAAGTGCCTTAGCATCCTTCACAAAGATTAAATCAGGCTTAAATAACTCATTTTCTTCATCTCTCAAATGCGGCTCCTGGAAAACCGTCCAATTCTCCCTCTTAGCTTCTCGGCTAAGGGTTTCGCAGATGAAATTATGCCTTTTAATTCTGGCGTCCTGAGTAATTGGGCATTTTCCGATGACATGGGACGCTGATTCATATTCGGCGCCGCAGTGTCTGCAGGATCGAACACAGACATCGTGTCTACCCCTTGCTAAGAATTCCCGAGTGGGGTAGACCTTCGCTCTTAATTGCAGCGCCGTTATGAGTTTTCTGTGAGGGATGCTGCGGTAATGCATCAACCAGTCATTACTGATCTTATCATTCTCAAAATTTTCGATCCCATGGCCCTGGGCAACCAGATGTTTCCATTTATTGAATTCCACCTTCCGCCAGTCACAGGGCCTAGGAAGGCGAAGCTTGGAACGTGGTGCCTCCCACTCAGACAAGGCTTCACTCCCCTCGCTAGCAACTTCCATCAATGGGATGGGGTCCCAAATTTGGGGGACGGACTCTCGTACACCCCCAGCTTTAACCCATAATTTCTCATGTATCAATTCTAGATGTTCACCCTTCAAAAAAGAAACCAAGGTCCCATCCGAAGATTGAGCTAATCTGTGCAATCTTCGCGCTTGAATACTAGGTATAAGCGCCGCCAATTTGATAAACCCCAGCCCTCCGTCTTTAAATCTCGAATACAGGATGGCATCACATGTACAAGTTGGGAGATGAAGCCGCTCCTTGACCGATTTTTTTTATCATCAAGTCAAGGGATTCGAGGAGCCCAGTTTTTACATTGGTATGGTCAGCCAGATATATCAGTCTAGGGATGGTATATGTCCTATCGGCTTTCTGAAGAGGTTTAAGTGGTGCGCTACCAATCCGATGAAGCCATTCTTCAAGTTTCGTAGGAAGGCCAGGATCAGCGAAACCGGTCCAAGGGTCAATCTGTGTGCCAAGATATTTCTCTGAGCTTCCCGGGTTGATCATGTTGAGGGGAATCCCTCCAACTTGCCAAGCAGGACAGTCACTGATGGTATACGCGTCCTTGGTCGGCTTGATGTAAAAGCCGTGGCATTTCTCTTCTTGAGTTCGGAGACCAGTAAGCTCACAAAAGGTCTCCAAAATTTTGATGTTATAACACATGCCTTCCCATGAGTCGCTCAGAAGCACCAGATCATCTGCGAAGGCCATGGCCGTAATCTTAAATCCACCAAGATGGAATCCACACCCTTCCGTTTCCAGTTTACATAGGAGAGGATCCAGCGCCAGGTTGAATAACAAAAGTGACATTGGGTTGCCCTGTTTAACACCGGAGCAGGTGTTAATGGGGTCTGTTTTCCCATTCTTGGCGACGATGTACGTCTTAATATTCCTGTACATCTCACCAATTAGATGGATTATATGGGAATCAACTCCCCTCTTAACCAAACCAGCTATAATATGCTGCTGGCAAACGGTATCAAATGCCTTGGCAATATCCACAAATACCACCCCCAAACTTCTATGTTCCTGTTTTGCCTTCTTAACCAAAAGCTGTAACAGCTTAAGGTTCTCAGAACAGCCTGATGCGCTGATAAAACCCCGTTGTCTGGGGTTAATGGGACATGCACGGGCCAGTCTCGCATTCGCGATCCTGGAGAACAACCTAAACACCACTGAAGCAATGGTGATAGGCCTCCAGTTGTTGATATCACCAGGTTTCTCCTCATTGGATGACTTGGGTATCAAAACTGTCAGGCAGTCCCGCAGCGCGTCCGGTAAAGTTCCGGTGGCAAGCCAGAGGTTGAAGATCTCTGTCAACTGGGAGAACTTAGGGTCTATTTTAATAAGATGACCCAGAGCAATCCCATCTGGCCCAGGAGCGGAGGTTTTACACATCTCATTCAAGTTCTTACCAGTCTCTCTCTGAAATCAGGTCTCGAAACATGGTGTTATCCGCCTCCCTATATACTGGGAAGGATTCAAGACCACTAAAACAGACAGATGTTTCCCATCTCTCTTTAAATGTGCACTGTGGATAACACCAGATGGTATTTGGCACTGCAGGGCTTCCGTGTTATCCAAAATAACCCGTGCCAACCTCCCTCTATGTATCTGAAACAACCTCTGATATCTCAGATATTTTCCTCGCTTAACGGCCCTTTTCTGCATCCGTTTAGTTGTCACCCCGGATGCTTTTTGGCCTCGAGGCCCCCGGGGCCTTCGCGGCTTAGACACTTTATGGTTAAGCCTATCCTGGCTATCCCGAAACTTCTCATACACTTCGTTCACCACTGATTGCGGATCTTGCCCCTGCATTATTTTCTCAAAGGCCTCCTGACACACGGTGAACTCGCCGGCCGATAGCTTCAGCTTGATGATATCATGATAGTGGAGCACCAAGCGTCCCTCACTTTGCCCCTTAGCAGATTGGGGAGGTTCTTCTCTGCCTACAGCCCCGCCTTCTCTAAATCGAACTTTCTTTGAGGGACCTTTTCCTAGAAGGCGTCTTTTGTCACTAATCTGCTTTGGCGTCTTAGATGGCAAGTGCTCCGCTATTAGCTGATTGATGTTCCTGCTACCAGCAAACTTAACCACCAATTGATTCAGGAGAGCCTCTTCCTCCTCGGTCCATACCTTCTTATGGGCCCCCCGCAAAGATGTTTCTTTGGGGTGAGAGGCAGCTATCCGTTCCACATTACGCACAAGAGGATGTTGTAACCTCTTGTGCTGTCCCAGTCCAATCTTTGTAGCAAAACCTCTAGAGCACACCTCACAGACCCAGCTACCCGTAGGGGCCACAAATCCTTCACCTTTGCACCGAGGGACATGACAGGAGATACTGTGGTATTTCAGATTTTGTTTACCACACTTAGAGCACCTAAACCAGATCTTATTACAGCCATGGGACGTCTTTAGATGGTCTGTTAACCCCAGCGTATTAGTAAACCGGGTCAGACACCTTGGACATGATGGATTTTTGTCCGGGACAGACATAACAGGAGTTCCTGTAATTGTTCCGCCCCCTCTGATCCCGGAGGAGTCCCAGGTGTCATTGGCTCCTCTATTTCTCTTGTTTCACACCCATTTATTTCTTCCTGAACCAGCCCAAAGGGCAAGATTTCATAAGGTTCAGGAAATACAGCCAGACAATCTGCGGTGTTACCCAGATGGCTCCCAACTTCAAGAGCAACTTTGGAGTTTATAAACTCCAAAGGTACAAGATTGATTCTTTCCTCCTCTAACACCACAGATAGTGGTGGAATTCTGGCCTCTCTAACCCACAGATCTAAAGGGTCAGTTTGGGTGGCCGTAGACACGTACCGCAAAGCCACAGATTGTACCATTGTCAAGACCGAGATGGCGTTTGGTCAAATCTAAAAGAGGGTTGTCAGAGTCTGCAGGTGGAACCCTCGACCAACCTGCAGACTGTGTCCAACTAATGCCCGTGGACAAGGCTTTGGGCAACAGCAAATAGCTGCGCCAATAAATTTGTTTCTGCGATTTGTGAATCTACCACTGGGTGGCGAGTCCAGCAATAGGGAGGGGAGATATTACCCCCTCACTCACACTGGGGCAGAGGTCGACTTAGTTACCCTTACGGGTATCCGGCGGGACCACGAGGAGGTGCGACCTCTGCAGCTATGCCCAGTTAGTAACTATGGCTATTTAATAAACATATAAAATGGTATGTTTCTTTTCTGGGTTAAGTAAAGGTGGCCCGTCCACCTGGTCGAATCCAAATTTGTAGCCCAAATATGGGCAAGACGCGTTATGACGGGTGAACCCCTCCCACCCAAAACCAATTCCACTGTCCAGCTCGAACCACTCAGGGAAGGGGCCTTTATTGTAAAGGTACAAACAATCTGGCTTTGCTTGCGAACATATGTACGATATCTACAGAAGAGAAGAGTGCTCTGGATGCCAGGGCCCGGGCTAGTCTCCCTAGCCTCGTTTTAGAGAGTCCCAAGGCCTGTAGCAATTCAGAGTTCCTCTCATACCATTTCCCCCGCGCTCCTAAGGGGAAACCAGTGAACTCTACAGATGTTACATTAGTGAGGTCACAAATCTGTGGAAGAAGGATACTTTTTTGCCTTCTCCACAGCGGCCCCTTTCAGTGAAGAATTGCTGTGCTCGTATCTCACTGTTACGTCCACTACAAGTGCCTTAGCATCCTTCACAAAGATTAAATCAGGCTTAAATAACTCATTTTCTTCATCTCTCAAATGCGGCTCCTGGAAAACCGTCCAATTCTCCCTCTTAGCTTCTCGGCTAAGGGTTTCGCAGATGAAATTATGCCTTTTAATTCTGGCGTCCTGAGTAATTGGGCATTTTCCGATGACATGGGACGCTGATTCATATTCGGCGCCGCAGTGTCTGCAGGATCGAACACAGACATCGTGTCTACCCCTTGCTAAGAATTCCCGAGTGGGGTAGACCTTCGCTCTTAATTGCAGCGCCGTTATGAGTTTTCTGTGAGGGATGCTGCGGTAATGCATCAACCAGTCATTACTGATCTTATCATTCTCAAAATTTTCGATCCCATGGCCCTGGGCAACCAGATGTTTCCATTTATTGAATTCCACCTTCCGCCAGTCACAGGGCCTAGGAAGGCGAAGCTTGGAACGTGGTGCCTCCCACTCAGACAAGGCTTCACTCCCCTCGCTAGCAACTTCCATCAATGGGATGGGGTCCCAAATTTGGGGGACGGACTCTCGTACACCCCCAGCTTTAACCCATAATTTCTCATGTATCAATTCTAGATGTTCACCCTTCAAAAAAGAAACCAAGGTCCCATCCGAAGATTGAGCTAATCTGTGCAATCTTCGCGCTTGAATACTAGGTATAAGCGCCGCCAATTTGATAAACCCCAGCCCTCCGTCTTTAAATCTCAAATACAGGATGGCATCACATGTACAAGTTGGGAGATGAAGCCGCTCCTTGACCGATTTTTTTTATCATCAAGTCAAGGGATTCGAGGAGCCCAGTTTTTACATTGGTATGGTCAGCCAGATATATCAGTCTAGGGATGGTATATGTCCTATCGGCTTTCTGAAGAGGTTTAAGTGGTGCGCTACCAATCCGATGAAGCCATTCTTCAAGTTTCGTAGGAAGGCCAGGATCAGCGAAACCGGTCCAAGGGTCAATCTGTGTGCCAAGATATTTCTCTGAGCTTCCCGGGTTGATCATGTTGAGGGGAATCCCTCCAACTTGCCAAGCAGGACAGTCACTGATGGTATACGCGTCCTTGGTCGGCTTGATGTAAAAGCCGTGGCATTTCTCTTCTTGAGTTCGGAGACCAGTAAGCTCACAAAAGGTCTCCAAAATTTTGATGTTATAACACATGCCTTCCCATGAGTCGCTCAGAAGCACCAGATCATCTGCGAAGGCCATGGCCGTAATCTTAAATCCACCAAGATGGAATCCACACCCTTCCGTTTCCAGTTTACATAGGAGAGGATCCAGCGCCAGGTTGAATAACAAAAGTGACATTGGGTTGCCCTGTTTAACACCGGAGCAGGTGTTAATGGGGTCTGTTTTCCCATTCTTGGCGACGATGTACGTCTTAATATTCCTGTACATCTCACCAATTAGATGGATTATATGGGAATCAACTCCCCTCTTAACCAAACCAGCTATAATATGCTGCTGGCAAACGGTATCAAATGCCTTGGCAATATCCACAAATACCACCCCCAAACTTCTATGTTCCTGTTTTGCCTTCTTAACCAAAAGCTGTAACAGCTTAAGGTTCTCAGAACAGCCTGATGCGCTGATAAAACCCCGTTGTCTGGGGTTAATGGGACATGCACGGGCCAGTCTCGCATTCGCGATCCTGGAGAACAACCTAAACACCACTGAAGCAATGGTGATAGGCCTCCAGTTGTTGATATCACCAGGTTTCTCCTCATTGGATGACTTGGGTATCAAAACTGTCAGGCAGTCCCGCAGCGCGTCCGGTAAAGTTCCGGTGGCAAGCCAGAGGTTGAAGATCTCTGTCAACTGGGAGAACTTAGGGTCTATTTTAATAAGATGACCCAGAGCAATCCCATCTGGCCCAGGAGCGGAGGTTTTACACATCTCATTCAAGTTCTTACCAGTCTCTCTCTGAAATCAGGTCTCGAAACATGGTGTTATCCGCCTCCCTATATACTGGGAAGGATTCAAGACCACTAAAACAGACAGATGTTTCCCATCTCTCTTTAAATGTGCACTGTGGATAACACCAGATGGTATTTGGCACTGCAGGGCTTCCGTGTTATCCAAAATAACCCGTGCCAACCTCCCTCTATGTATCTGAAACAACCTCTGATATCTCAGATATTTTCCTCGCTTAACGGCCCTTTTCTGCATCCGTTTAGTTGTCACCCCGGATGCTTTTTGGCCTCGAGGCCCCCGGGGCCTTCGCGGCTTAGACACTTTATGGTTAAGCCTATCCTGGCTATCCCGAAACTTCTCATACACTTCGTTCACCACTGATTGCGGATCTTGCCCCTGCATTATTTTCTCAAAGGCCTCCTGACACACGGTGAACTCGCCGGCCGATAGCTTCAGCTTGATGATATCATGATAGTGGAGCACCAAGCGTCCCTCACTTTGCCCCTTAGCAGATTGGGGAGGTTCTTCTCTGCCTACAGCCCCGCCTTCTCTAAATCGAACTTTCTTTGAGGGACCTTTTCCTAGAAGGCGTCTTTTGTCACTAATCTGCTTTGGCGTCTTAGATGGCAAGTGCTCCGCTATTAGCTGATTGATGTTCCTGCTACCAGCAAACTTAACCACCAATTGATTCAGGAGAGCCTCTTCCTCCTCGGTCCATACCTTCTTATGGGCCCCCCGCAAAGATGTTTCTTTGGGGTGAGAGGCAGCTATCCGTTCCACATTACGCACAAGAGGATGTTGTAACCTCTTGTGCTGTCCCAGTCCAATCTTTGTAGCAAAACCTCTAGAGCACACCTCACAGACCCAGCTACCCGTAGGGGCCACAAATCCTTCACCTTTGCACCGAGGGACATGACAGGAGATACTGTGGTATTTCAGATTTTGTTTACCACACTTAGAGCACCTAAACCAGATCTTATTACAGCCATGGGACGTCTTTAGATGGTCTGTTAACCCCAGCGTATTAGTAAACCGGGTCAGACACCTTGGACATGATGGATTTTTGTCCGGGACAGACATAACAGGAGTTCCTGTAATTGTTCCGCCCCCTCTGATCCCGGAGGAGTCCCAGGTGTCATTGGCTCCTCTATTTCTCTTGTTTCACACCCATTTATTTCTTCCTGAACCAGCCCAAAGGGCAAGATTTCATAAGGTTCAGGAAATACAGCCAGACAATCTGCGGTGTTACCCAGATGGCTCCCAACTTCAAGAGCAACTTTGGAGTTTATAAACTCCAAAGGTACAAGATTGATTCTTTCCTCCTCTAACACCACAGATAGTGGTGGAATTCTGGCCTCTCTAACCCACAGATCTAAAGGGTCAGTTTGGGTGGCCGTAGACACGTACCGCAAAGCCACAGATTGTACCATTGTCAAGACCGAGATGGCGTTTGGTCAAATCTAAAAGAGGGTTATCAGAGTCTGCAGGTGGAACCCTCGACCAACCTGCAGACTGTGTCCAACTAATGCCCGTGGACAAGGCTTTGGGCAACAGCAAATAGCTGCGCCAATAAATTTGTTTCTGCGATTTGTGAATCTACCACTGGGTGGCGAGTCCAGCAATAGGGAGGGGAGATATTACCCCCTCACTCACACTGGGGCAGAGGTCGACTTAGTTACCCTTACGGGTATCCGGCGGGACCACGAGGAGGTGCGACCTCTGCAGCTATGCCCAGTTAGTAACTATGGCTATTTAATAAACATATAAAATGGTATGTTTCTTTTCTGGGTTAAGTAAAGGTGGCCCGTCCACCTGGTCGAATCCAAATTTGTAGCCCAAATATGGGCAAGACGCGTTATGACGGGTGAACCCCTCCCACCCAAAACCAATTCCACTGTCCAGCTCGAACCACTCAGGGAAGGGGCCTTTATTGTAAAGGTACAAACAATCTGGCTTTGCTTGCGAACATATGTACGATATCTACAGAAGAGAAGAGTGCTCTGGATGCCAGGGCCCGGGCTAGTCTCCCTAGCCTCGTTTTAGAGAGTCCCAAGGCCTGTAGCAATTCAGAGTTCCTCTCATACCATTTCCCCCGCGCTCCTAAGGGGAAACCAGTGAACTCTACAGATGTTACATTAGTGAGGTCACAAATCTGTGGAAGAAGGATACTTTTTTGCCTTCTCCACAGCGGCCCCTTTCAGTGAAGAATTGCTGTGCTCGTATCTCACTGTTACGTCCACTACAAGTGCCTTAGCATCCTTCACAAAGATTAAATCAGGCTTAAATAACTCATTTTCTTCATCTCTCAAATGCGGCTCCTGGAAAACCGTCCAATTCTCCCTCTTAGCTTCTCGGCTAAGGGTTTCGCAGATGAAATTATGCCTTTTAATTCTGGCGTCCTGAGTAATTGGGCATTTTCCGATGACATGGGACGCTGATTCATATTCGGCGCCGCAGTGTCTGCAGGATCGAACACAGACATCGTGTCTACCCCTTGCTAAGAATTCCCGAGTGGGGTAGACCTTCGCTCTTAATTGCAGCGCCGTTATGAGTTTTCTGTGAGGGATGCTGCGGTAATGCATCAACCAGTCATTACTGATCTTATCATTCTCAAAATTTTCGATCCCATGGCCCTGGGCAACCAGATGTTTCCATTTATTGAATTCCACCTTCCGCCAGTCACAGGGCCTAGGAAGGCGAAGCTTGGAACGTGGTGCCTCCCACTCAGACAAGGCTTCACTCCCCTCGCTAGCAACTTCCATCAATGGGATGGGGTCCCAAATTTGGGGGACGGACTCTCGTACACCCCCAGCTTTAACCCATAATTTCTCATGTATCAATTCTAGATGTTCACCCTTCAAAAAAGAAACCAAGGTCCCATCCGAAGATTGAGCTAATCTGTGCAATCTTCGCGCTTGAATACTAGGTATAAGCGCCGCCAATTTGATAAACCCCAGCCCTCCGTCTTTAAATCTCGAATACAGGATGGCATCACATGTACAAGTTGGGAGATGAAGCCGCTCCTTGACCGATTTTTTTTATCATCAAGTCAAGGGATTCGAGGAGCCCAGTTTTTACATTGGTATGGTCAGCCAGATATATCAGTCTAGGGATGGTATATGTCCTATCGGCTTTCTGAAGAGGTTTAAGTGGTGCGCTACCAATCCGATGAAGCCATTCTTCAAGTTTCGTAGGAAGGCCAGGATCAGCGAAACCGGTCCAAGGGTCAATCTGTGTGCCAAGATATTTCTCTGAGCTTCCCGGGTTGATCATGTTGAGGGGAATCCCTCCAACTTGCCAAGCAGGACAGTCACTGATGGTATACGCGTCCTTGGTCGGCTTGATGTAAAAGCCGTGGCATTTCTCTTCTTGAGTTCGGAGACCAGTAAGCTCACAAAAGGTCTCCAAAATTTTGATGTTATAACACATGCCTTCCCATGAGTCGCTCAGAAGCACCAGATCATCTGCGAAGGCCATGGCCGTAATCTTAAATCCACCAAGATGGAATCCACACCCTTCCGTTTCCAGTTTACATAGGAGAGGATCCAGCGCCAGGTTGAATAACAAAAGTGACATTGGGTTGCCCTGTTTAACACCGGAGCAGGTGTTAATGGGGTCTGTTTTCCCATTCTTGGCGACGATGTACGTCTTAATATTCCTGTACATCTCACCAATTAGATGGATTATATGGGAATCAACTCCCCTCTTAACCAAACCAGCTATAATATGCTGCTGGCAAACGGTATCAAATGCCTTGGCAATATCCACAAATACCACCCCCAAACTTCTATGTTCCTGTTTTGCCTTCTTAACCAAAAGCTGTAACAGCTTAAGGTTCTCAGAACAGCCTGATGCGCTGATAAAACCCCGTTGTCTGGGGTTAATGGGACATGCACGGGCCAGTCTCGCATTCGCGATCCTGGAGAACAACCTAAACACCACTGAAGCAATGGTGATAGGCCTCCAGTTGTTGATATCACCAGGTTTCTCCTCATTGGATGACTTGGGTATCAAAACTGTCAGGCAGTCCCGCAGCGCGTCCGGTAAAGTTCCGGTGGCAAGCCAGAGGTTGAAGATCTCTGTCAACTGGGAGAACTTAGGGTCTATTTTAATAAGATGACCCAGAGCAATCCCATCTGGCCCAGGAGCGGAGGTTTTACACATCTCATTCAAGTTCTTACCAGTCTCTCTCTGAAATCAGGTCTCGAAACATGGTGTTATCCGCCTCCCTATATACTGGGAAGGATTCAAGACCACTAAAACAGACAGATGTTTCCCATCTCTCTTTAAATGTGCACTGTGGATAACACCAGATGGTATTTGGCACTGCAGGGCTTCCGTGTTATCCAAAATAACCCGTGCCAACCTCCCTCTATGTATCTGAAACAACCTCTGATATCTCAGATATTTTCCTCGCTTAACGGCCCTTTTCTGCATCCGTTTAGTTGTCACCCCGGATGCTTTTTGGCCTCGAGGCCCCCGGGGCCTTCGCGGCTTAGACACTTTATGGTTAAGCCTATCCTGGCTATCCCGAAACTTCTCATACACTTCGTTCACCACTGATTGCGGATCTTGCCCCTGCATTATTTTCTCAAAGGCCTCCTGACACACGGTGAACTCGCCGGCCGATAGCTTCAGCTTGATGATATCATGATAGTGGAGCACCAAGCGTCCCTCACTTTGCCCCTTAGCAGATTGGGGAGGTTCTTCTCTGCCTACAGCCCCGCCTTCTCTAAATCGAACTTTCTTTGAGGGACCTTTTCCTAGAAGGCGTCTTTTGTCACTAATCTGCTTTGGCGTCTTAGATGGCAAGTGCTCCGCTATTAGCTGATTGATGTTCCTGCTACCAGCAAACTTAACCACCAATTGATTCAGGAGAGCCTCTTCCTCCTCGGTCCATACCTTCTTATGGGCCCCCCGCAAAGATGTTTCTTTGGGGTGAGAGGCAGCTATCCGTTCCACATTACGCACAAGAGGATGTTGTAACCTCTTGTGCTGTCCCAGTCCAATCTTTGTAGCAAAACCTCTAGAGCACACCTCACAGACCCAGCTACCCGTAGGGGCCACAAATCCTTCACCTTTGCACCGAGGGACATGACAGGAGATACTGTGGTATTTCAGATTTTGTTTACCACACTTAGAGCACCTAAACCAGATCTTATTACAGCCATGGGACGTCTTTAGATGGTCTGTTAACCCCAGCGTATTAGTAAACCGGGTCAGACACCTTGGACATGATGGATTTTTGTCCGGGACAGACATAACAGGAGTTCCTGTAATTGTTCCGCCCCCTCTGATCCCGGAGGAGTCCCAGGTGTCATTGGCTCCTCTATTTCTCTTGTTTCACACCCATTTATTTCTTCCTGAACCAGCCCAAAGGGCAAGATTTCATAAGGTTCAGGAAATACAGCCAGACAATCTGCGGTGTTACCCAGATGGCTCCCAACTTCAAGAGCAACTTTGGAGTTTATAAACTCCAAAGGTACAAGATTGATTCTTTCCTCCTCTAACACCACAGATAGTGGTGGAATTCTGGCCTCTCTAACCCACAGATCTAAAGGGTCAGTTTGGGTGGCCGTAGACACGTACCGCAAAGCCACAGATTGTACCATTGTCAAGACCGAGATGGCGTTTGGTCAAATCTAAAAGAGGGTTGTCAGAGTCTGCAGGTGGAACCCTCGACCAACCTGCAGACTGTGTCCAACTAATGCCCGTGGACAAGGCTTTGGGCAACAGCAAATAGCTGCGCCAATAAATTTGTTTCTGCGATTTGTGAATCTACCACTGGGTGGCGAGTCCAGCAATAGGGAGGGGAGATATTACCCCCTCACTCACACTGGGGCAGAGGTCGACTTAGTTACCCTTACGGGTATCCGGCGGGACCACGAGGAGGTGCGACCTCTGCAGCTATGCCCAGTTAGTAACTATGGCTATTTAATAAACATATAAAATGGTATGTTTCTTTTCTGGGTTAAGTAAAGGTGGCCCGTCCACCTGGTCGAATCCAAATTTGTAGCCCAAATATGGGCAAGACGCGTTATGACGGGTGAACCCCTCCCACCCAAAACCAATTCCACTGTCCAGCTCGAACCACTCAGGGAAGGGGCCTTTATTGTAAAGGTACAAACAATCTGGCTTTGCTTGCGAACATATGTACGATATCTACAGAAGAGAAGAGTGCTCTGGATGCCAGGGCCCGGGCTAGTCTCCCTAGCCTCGTTTTAGAGAGTCCCAAGGCCTGTAGCAATTCAGAGTTCCTCTCATACCATTTCCCCCGCGCTCCTAAGGGGAAACCAGTGAACTCTACAGATGTTACATTAGTGAGGTCACAAATCTGTGGAAGAAGGATACTTTTTTGCCTTCTCCACAGCGGCCCCTTTCAGTGAAGAATTGCTGTGCTCGTATCTCACTGTTACGTCCACTACAAGTGCCTTAGCATCCTTCACAAAGATTAAATCAGGCTTAAATAACTCATTTTCTTCATCTCTCAAATGCGGCTCCTGGAAAACCGTCCAATTCTCCCTCTTAGCTTCTCGGCTAAGGGTTTCGCAGATGAAATTATGCCTTTTAATTCTGGCGTCCTGAGTAATTGGGCATTTTCCGATGACATGGGACGCTGATTCATATTCGGCGCCGCAGTGTCTGCAGGATCGAACACAGACATCGTGTCTACCCCTTGCTAAGAATTCCCGAGTGGGGTAGACCTTCGCTCTTAATTGCAGCGCCGTTATGAGTTTTCTGTGAGGGATGCTGCGGTAATGCATCAACCAGTCATTACTGATCTTATCATTCTCAAAATTTTCGATCCCATGGCCCTGGGCAACCAGATGTTTCCATTTATTGAATTCCACCTTCCGCCAGTCACAGGGCCTAGGAAGGCGAAGCTTGGAACGTGGTGCCTCCCACTCAGACAAGGCTTCACTCCCCTCGCTAGCGACTTCCATCAATGGGATGGGGTCCCAAATTTGGGGGACGGACTCTCGTACACCCCCAGCTTTAACCCATAATTTCTCATGTATCAATTCTAGATGTTCACCCTTCAAAAAAGAAACCAAGGTCCCATCCGAAGATTGAGCTAATCTGTGCAATCTTCGCGCTTGAATACTAGGTATAAGCGCCGCCAATTTGATAAACCCCAGCCCTCCGTCTTTAAATCTCGAATACAGGATGGCATCACATGTACAAGTTGGGAGATGAAGCCGCTCCTTGACCGATTTTTTTTATCATCAAGTCAAGGGATTCGAGGAGCCCAGTTTTTACATTGGTATGGTCAGCCAGATATATCAGTCTAGGGATGGTATATGTCCTATCGGCTTTCTGAAGAGGTTTAAGTGGTGCGCTACCAATCCGATGAAGCCATTCTTCAAGTTTCGTAGGAAGGCCAGGATCAGCGAAACCGGTCCAAGGGTCAATCTGTGTGCCAAGATATTTCTCTGAGCTTCCCGGGTTGATCATGTTGAGGGGAGTCCCTCCAACTTGCCAAGCAGGACAGTCACTGATGGTATACGCGTCCTTGGTCGGCTTGATGTAAAAGCCGTGGCATTTCTCTTCTTGAGTTCGGAGACCAGTAAGCTCACAAAAGGTCTCCAAAATTTTGATGTTATAACACATGCCTTCCCATGAGTCGCTCAGAAGCACCAGATCATCTGCGAAGGCCATGGCCGTAATCTTAAATCCACCAAGATGGAATCCACACCCTTCCGTTTCCAGTTTACATAGGAGAGGATCCAGCGCCAGGTTGAATAACAAAAGTGACATTGGGTTGCCCTGTTTAACACCGGAGCAGGTGTTAATGGGGTCTGTTTTCCCATTCTTGGCGACGATGTACGTCTTAATATTCCTGTACATCTCACCAATTAGATGGATTATATGGGAATCAACTCCCCTCTTAACCAAACCAGCTATAATATGCTGCTGGCAAACGGTATCAAATGCCTTGGCAATATCCACAAATACCACCCCCAAACTTCTATGTTCCTGTTTTGCCTTCTTAACCAAAAGCTGTAACAGCTTAAGGTTCTCAGAACAGCCTGATGCGCTGATAAAACCCCGTTGTCTGGGGTTAATGGGACATGCACGGGCCAGTCTCGCATTCGCGATCCTGGAGAACAACCTAAACACCACTGAAGCAATGGTGATAGGCCTCCAGTTGTTGATATCACCAGGTTTCTCCTCATTGGATGACTTGGGTATCAAAACTGTCAGGCAGTCCCGCAGCGCGTCCGGTAAAGTTCCGGTGGCAAGCCAGAGGTTGAAGATCTCTGTCAACTGGGAGAACTTAGGGTCTATTTTAATAAGATGACCCAGAGCAATCCCATCTGGCCCAGGAGCGGAGGTTTTACACATCTCATTCAAGTTCTTACCAGTCTCTCTCTGAAATCAGGTCTCGAAACATGGTGTTATCCGCCTCCCTATATACTGGGAAGGATTCAAGACCACTAAAACAGACAGATGTTTCCCATCTCTCTTTAAATGTGCACTGTGGATAACACCAGATGGTATTTGGCACTGCAGGGCTTCCGTGT
Source organism: Aphelocoma coerulescens (assembly GCF_041296385.1). Taxonomy (NCBI): domain Eukaryota; kingdom Metazoa; phylum Chordata; class Aves; order Passeriformes; family Corvidae; genus Aphelocoma; species Aphelocoma coerulescens. Next base: position 2,288,948 of record NW_027183981.1, on the reverse strand, counting down.
TATCCAAAATAACCCGTGCCAACCTCCCTCTATGTATCTGAAACAACCTCTGATATCTCAGATATTTTCCTCGCTTAACGGCCCTTTTCTGCATCCGTTTAGTTGTCACCCCGGATGCTTTTTGGCCTCGAGGCCCCCGGGGCCTTCGCGGCTTAGACACTTTATGGTTAAGCCTATCCTGGCTATCCCGAAACTTCTCATACACTTCGTTCACCACTGATTGCGGATCTTGCCCCTGCATTATTTTCTCAAAGGCCTCCTGACACACGGTGAACTCGCCGGCCGATAGCTTCAGCTTGATGATATCATGATAGTGGAGCACCAAGCGTCCCTCACTTTGCCCCTTAGCAGATTGGGGAGGTTCTTCTCTGCCTACAGCCCCGCCTTCTCTAAATCGAACTTTCTTTGAGGGACCTTTTCCTAGAAGGCGTCTTTTGTCACTAATCTGCTTTGGCGTCTTAGATGGCAAGTGCTCCGCTATTAGCTGATTGATGTTCCTGCTACCAGCAAACTTAACCACCAATTGATTCAGGAGAGCCTCTTCCTCCTCGGTCCATACCTTCTTATGGGCCCCCCGCAAAGATGTTTCTTTGGGGTGAGAGGCAGCTATCCGTTCCACATTACACACAAGAGGATGTTGTAACCTCTTGTGCTGTCCCAGTCCAATCTTTGTAGCAAAACCTCTAGAGCACACCTCACAGACCCAGCTACCCGTAGGGGCCACAAATCCTTCACCTTTGCACCGAGGGACATGACAGGAGATACTGTGGTATTTCAGATTTTGTTTACCACACTTAGAGCACCTAAACCAGATCTTATTACAGCCATGGGACGTCTTTAGATGGTCTGTTAACCCCAGCGTATTAGTAAACCGGGTCAGACACCTTGGACATGATGGATTTTTGTCCGGGACAGACATAACAGGAGTTCCTGTAATTGTTCCGCCCCCTCTGATCCCGGAGGAGTCCCAGGTGTCATTGGCTCCTCTATTTCTCTTGTTTCACACCCATTTATTTCTTCCTGAACCAGCCCAAAGGGCAAGATTTCATAAGGTTCAGGAAATACAGCCAGACAATCTGCGGTGTTACCCAGATGGCTCCCAACTTCAAGAGCAACTTTGGAGTTTATAAACTCCAAAGGTACAAGATTGATTCTTTCCTCCTCTAACACCACAGATAGTGGTGGAATTCTGGCCTCTCTAACCCACAGATCTAAAGGGTCAGTTTGGGTGGCCGTAGACACGTACCGCAAAGCCACAGATTGTACCATTGTCAAGACCGAGATGGCGTTTGGTCAAATCTAAAAGAGGGTTGTCAGAGTCTGCAGGTGGAACCCTCGACCAACCTGCAGACTGTGTCCAACTAATGCCCGTGGACAAGGCTTTGGGCAACAGCAAATAGCTGCGCCAATAAATTTGTTTCTGCGATTTGTGAATCTACCACTGGGTGGCGAGTCCAGCAATAGGGAGGGGAGATATTACCCCCTCACTCACACTGGGGCAGAGGTCGACTTAGTTACCCTTACGGGTATCCGGCGGGACCACGAGGAGGTGCGACCTCTGCAGCTATGCCCAGTTAGTAACTATGGCTATTTAATAAACATATAAAATGGTATGTTTCTTTTCTGGGTTAAGTAAAGGTGGCCCGTCCACCTGGTCGAATCCAAATTTGTAGCCCAAATATGGGCAAGACGCGTTATGACGGGTGAACCCCTCCCACCCAAAACCAATTCCACTGTCCAGCTCGAACCACTCAGGGAAGGGGCCTTTATTGTAAAGGTACAAACAATCTGGCTTTGCTTGCGAACATATGTACGATATCTACAGAAGAGAAGAGTGCTCTGGATGCCAGGGCCCGGGCTAGTCTCCCTAGCCTCGTTTTAGAGAGTCCCAAGGCCTGTAGCAATTCAGAGTTCCTCTCATACCATTTCCCCCGCGCTCCTAAGGGGAAACCAGTGAACTCTACAGATGTTACATTAGTGAGGTCACAAATCTGTGGAAGAAGGATACTTTTTTGCCTTCTCCACAGCGGCCCCTTTCAGTGAAGAATTGCTGTGCTCGTATCTCACTGTTACGTCCACTACAAGTGCCTTAGCATCCTTCACAAAGATTAAATCAGGCTTAAATAACTCATTTTCTTCATCTCTCAAATGCGGCTCCTGGAAAACCGTCCAATTCTCCCTCTTAGCTTCTCGGCTAAGGGTTTCGCAGATGAAATTATGCCTTTTAATTCTGGCGTCCTGAGTAATTGGGCATTTTCCGATGACATGGGACGCTGATTCATATTCGGCGCCGCAGTGTCTGCAGGATCGAACACAGACATCGTGTCTACCCCTTGCTAAGAATTCCCGAGTGGGGTAGACCTTCGCTCTTAATTGCAGCGCCGTTATGAGTTTTCTGTGAGGGATGCTGCGGTAATGCATCAACCAGTCATTACTGATCTTATCATTCTCAAAATTTTCGATCCCATGGCCCTGGGCAACCAGATGTTTCCATTTATTGAATTCCACCTTCCGCCAGTCACAGGGCCTAGGAAGGCGAAGCTTGGAACGTGGTGCCTCCCACTCAGACAAGGCTTCACTCCCCTCGCTAGCGACTTCCATCAATGGGATGGGGTCCCAAATTTGGGGGACGGACTCTCGTACACCCCCAGCTTTAACCCATAATTTCTCATGTATCAATTCTAGATGTTCACCCTTCAAAAAAGAAACCAAGGTCCCATCCGAAGATTGAGCTAATCTGTGCAATCTTCGCGCTTGAATACTAGGTATAAGCGCCGCCAATTTGATAAACCCCAGCCCTCCGTCTTTAAATCTCGAATACAGGATGGCATCACATGTACAAGTTGGGAGATGAAGCCGCTCCTTGACCGATTTTTTTTATCATCAAGTCAAGGGATTCGAGGAGCCCAGTTTTTACATTGGTATGGTCAGCCAGATATATCAGTCTAGGGATGGTATATGTCCTATCGGCTTTCTGAAGAGGTTTAAGTGGTGCGCTACCAATCCGATGAAGCCATTCTTCAAGTTTCGTAGGAAGGCCAGGATCAGCGAAACCGGTCCAAGGGTCAATCTGTGTGCCAAGATATTTCTCTGAGCTTCCCGGGTTGATCATGTTGAGGGGAGTCCCTCCAACTTGCCAAGCAGGACAGTCACTGATGGTATACGCGTCCTTGGTCGGCTTGATGTAAAAGCCGTGGCATTTCTCTTCTTGAGTTCGGAGACCAGTAAGCTCACAAAAGGTCTCCAAAATTTTGATGTTATAACACATGCCTTCCCATGAGTCGCTCAGAAGCACCAGATCATCTGCGAAGGCCATGGCCGTAATCTTAAATCCACCAAGATGGAATCCACACCCTTCCGTTTCCAGTTTACATAGGAGAGGATCCAGCGCCAGGTTGAATAACAAAAGTGACATTGGGTTGCCCTGTTTAACACCGGAGCAGGTGTTAATGGGGTCTGTTTTCCCATTCTTGGCGACGATGTACGTCTTAATATTCCTGTACATCTCACCAATTAGATGGATTATATGGGAATCAACTCCCCTCTTAACCAAACCAGCTATAATATGCTGCTGGCAAACGGTATCAAATGCCTTGGCAATATCCACAAATACCACCCCCAAACTTCTATGTTCCTGTTTTGCCTTCTTAACCAAAAGCTGTAACAGCTTAAGGTTCTCAGAACAGCCTGATGCGCTGATAAAACCCCGTTGTCTGGGGTTAATGGGACATGCACGGGCCAGTCTCGCATTCGCGATCCTGGAGAACAACCTAAACACCACTGAAGCAATGGTGATAGGCCTCCAGTTGTTGATATCACCAGGTTTCTCCTCATTGGATGACTTGGGTATCAAAACTGTCAGGCAGTCCCGCAGCGCGTCCGGTAAAGTTCCGGTGGCAAGCCAGAGGTTGAAGATCTCTGTCAACTGGGAGAACTTAGGGTCTATTTTAATAAGATGACCCAGAGCAATCCCATCTGGCCCAGGAGCGGAGGTTTTACACATCTCATTCAAGTTCTTACCAGTCTCTCTCTGAAATCAGGTCTCGAAACATGGTGTTATCCGCCTCCCTATATACTGGGAAGGATTCAAGACCACTAAAACAGACAGATGTTTCCCATCTCTCTTTAAATGTGCACTGTGGATAACACCAGATGGTATTTGGCACTGCAGGGCTTCCGTGTTATCCAAAATAACCCGTGCCAACCTCCCTCTATGTATCTGAAACAACCTCTGATATCTCAGATATTTTCCTCGCTTAACGGCCCTTTTCTGCATCCGTTTAGTTGTCACCCCGGATGCTTTTTGGCCTCGAGGCCCCCGGGGCCTTCGCGGCTTAGACACTTTATGGTTAAGCCTATCCTGGCTATCCCGAAACTTCTCATACACTTCGTTCACCACTGATTGCGGATCTTGCCCCTGCATTATTTTCTCAAAGGCCTCCTGACACACGGTGAACTCGCCTGCCGATAGCTTCAGCTTGATGATATCATGATAGTGGAGCACCAAGCGTCCCTCACTTTGCCCCTTAGCAGATTGGGGAGGTTCTTCTCTGCCTACAGCCCCGCCTTCTCTAAATCGAACTTTCTTTGAGGGACCTTTTCCTAGAAGGCGTCTTTTGTCACTAATCTGCTTTGGCGTCTTAGATGGCAAGTGCTCCGCTATTAGCTGATTGATGTTCCTGCTACCAGCAAACTTAACCACCAATTGATTCAGGAGAGCCTCTTCCTCCTCGGTCCATACCTTCTTATGGGCCCCCCGCAAAGATGTTTCTTTGGGGTGAGAGGCAGCTATCCGTTCCACATTACACACAAGAGGATGTTGTAACCTCTTGTGCTGTCCCAGTCCAATCTTTGTAGCAAAACCTCTAGAGCACACCTCACAGACCCAGCTACCCGTAGGGGCCACAAATCCTTCACCTTTGCACCGAGGGACATGACAGGAGATACTGTGGTATTTCAGATTTTGTTTACCACACTTAGAGCACCTAAACCAGATCTTATTACAGCCATGGGACGTCTTTAGATGGTCTGTTAACCCCAGCGTATTAGTAAACCGGGTCAGACACCTTGGACATGATGGATTTTTGTCCGGGACAGACATAACAGGAGTTCCTGTAATTGTTCCGCCCCCTCTGATCCCGGAGGAGTCCCAGGTGTCATTGGCTCCTCTATTTCTCTTGTTTCACACCCATTTATTTCTTCCTGAACCAGCCCAAAGGGCAAGATTTCATAAGGTTCAGGAAATACAGCCAGACAATCTGCGGTGTTACCCAGATGGCTCCCAACTTCAAGAGCAACTTTGGAGTTTATAAACTCCAAAGGTACAAGATTGATTCTTTCCTCCTCTAACACCACAGATAGTGGTGGAATTCTGGCCTCTCTAACCCACAGATCTAAAGGGTCAGTTTGGGTGGCCGTAGACACGTACCGCAAAGCCACAGATTGTACCATTGTCAAGACCGAGATGGCGTTTGGTCAAATCTAAAAGAGGGTTGTCAGAGTCTGCAGGTGGAACCCTCGACCAACCTGCAGACTGTGTCCAACTAATGCCCGTGGACAAGGCTTTGGGCAACAGCAAATAGCTGCGCCAATAAATTTGTTTCTGCGATTTGTGAATCTACCACTGGGTGGCGAGTCCAGCAATAGGGAGGGGAGATATTACCCCCTCACTCACACTGGGGCAGAGGTCGACTTAGTTACCCTTACGGGTATCCGGCGGGACCACGAGGAGGTGCGACCTCTGCAGCTATGCCCAGTTAGTAACTATGGCTATTTAATAAACATATAAAATGGTATGTTTCTTTTCTGGGTTAAGTAAAGGTGGCCCGTCCACCTGGTCGAATCCAAATTTGTAGCCCAAATATGGGCAAGACGCGTTATGACGGGTGAACCCCTCCCACCCAAAACCAATTCCACTGTCCAGCTCGAACCACTCAGGGAAGGGGCCTTTATTGTAAAGGTACAAACAATCTGGCTTTGCTTGCGAACATATGTACGATATCTACAGAAGAGAAGAGTGCTCTGGATGCCAGGGCCCGGGCTAGTCTCCCTAGCCTCGTTTTAGAGAGTCCCAAGGCCTGTACCAATTCAGAGTTCCTCTCATACCATTTCCCCCGCGCTCCTAAGGGGAAACCAGTGAACTCTACAGATGTTACATTAGTGAGGTCACAAATCTGTGGAAGAAGGATACTTTTTTGCCTTCTCCACAGCGGCCCCTTTCAGTGAAGAATTGCTGTGCTCGTATCTCACTGTTACGTCCACTACAAGTGCCTTAGCATCCTTCACAAAGATTAAATCAGGCTTAAATAACTCATTTTCTTCATCTCTCAAATGCGGCTCCTGGAAAACCGTCCAATTCTCCCTCTTAGCTTCTCAGCTAAGGGTTTCGCAGATGAAATTATGCCTTTTAATTCTGGCGTCCTGAGTAATTGGGCATTTTCCGATGACATGGGACGCTGATTCATATTCGGCGCCGCAGTGTCTGCAGGATCGAACACAGACATCGTGTCTACCCCTTGCTAAGAATTCCCGAGTGGGGTAGACCTTCGCTCTTAATTGCAGCGCCGTTATGAGTTTTCTGTGAGGGATGCTGCGGTAATGCATCAACCAGTCATTACTGATCTTATCATTCTCAAAATTTTCAATCCCATGGCCCTGGGCAACCAGATGTTTCCATTTATTGAATTCCACCTTCCGCCAGTCACAGGGCCTAGGAAGGCGAAGCTTGGAACGTGGTGCCTCCCACTCAGACAAGGCTTCACTCCCCTCGCTAGCGACTTCCATCAATGGGATGGGGTCCCAAATTTGGGGGACGGACTCTCGTACACCCCCAGCTTTAACCCATAATTTCTCATGTATCAATTCTAGATGTTCACCCTTCAAAAAAGAAACCAAGGTCCCATCCGAAGATTGAGCTAATCTGTGCAATCTTCGCGCTTGAATACTAGGTATAAGCGCCGCCAATTTGATAAACCCCAGCCCTCCGTCTTTAAATCTCGAATACAGGATGGCATCACATGTACAAGTTGGGAGATGAAGCCGCTCCTTGACCGATTTTTTTTATCATCAAGTCAAGGGATTCGAGGAGCCCAGTTTTTACATTGGTATGGTCAGCCAGATATATCAGTCTAGGGATGGTATATGTCCTATCGGCTTTCTGAAGAGGTTTAAGTGGTGCGCTACCAATCCGATGAAGCCATTCTTCAAGTTTCGTAGGAAGGCCAGGATCAGCGAAACCGGTCCAAGGGTCAATCTGTGTGCCAAGATATTTCTCTGAGCTTCCCGGGTTGATCATGTTGAGGGGAGTCCCTCCAACTTGCCAAGCAGGACAGTCACTGATGGTATACGCGTCCTTGGTCGGCTTGATGTAAAAGCCGTGGCATTTCTCTTCTTGAGTTCGGAGACCAGTAAGCTCACAAAAGGTCTCCAAAATTTTGATGTTATAACACATGCCTTCCCATGAGTCGCTCAGAAGCACCAGATCATCTGCGAAGGCCATGGCCGTAATCTTAAATCCACCAAGATGGAATCCACACCCTTCCGTTTCCAGTTTACATAGGAGAGGATCCAGCGCCAGGTTGAATAACAAAAGTGACATTGGGTTGCCCTGTTTAACACCGGAGCAGGTGTTAATGGGGTCTGTTTTCCCATTCTTGGCGACGATGTACGTCTTAATATTCCTGTACATCTCACCAATTAGATGGATTATATGGGAATCAACTCCCCTCTTAACCAAACCAGCTATAATATGCTGCTGGCAAACGGTATCAAATGCCTTGGCAATATCCACAAATACCACCCCCAAACTTCTATGTTCCTGTTTTGCCTTCTTAACCAAAAGCTGTAACAGCTTAAGGTTCTCAGAACAGCCTGATGCGCTGATAAAACCCCGTTGTCTGGGGTTAATGGGACATGCACGGGCCAGTCTCGCATTCGCGATCCTGGAGAACAACCTAAACACCACTGAAGCAATGGTGATAGGCCTCCAGTTGTTGATATCACCAGGTTTCTCCTCATTGGATGACTTGGGTATCAAAACTGTCAGGCAGTCCCGCAGCGCGTCCGGTAAAGTTCCGGTGGCAAGCCAGAGGTTGAAGATCTCTGTCAACTGGGAGAACTTAGGGTCTATTTTAATAAGATGACCCAGAGCAATCCCATCTGGCCCAGGAGCGGAGGTTTTACACATCTCATTCAAGTTCTTACCAGTCTCTCTCTGAAATCAGGTCTCGAAACATGGTGTTATCCGCCTCCCTATATACTGGGAAGGATTCAAGACCACTAAAACAGACAGATGTTTCCCATCTCTCTTTAAATGTGCACTGTGGATAACACCAGATGGTATTTGGCACTGCAGGGCTTCCGTGTTATCCAAAATAACCCGTGCCAACCTCCCTCTATGTATCTGAAACAACCTCTGATATCTCAGATATTTTCCTCGCTTAACGGCCCTTTTCTGCATCCGTTTAGTTGTCACCCCGGATGCTTTTTGGCCTCGAGGCCCCCGGGGCCTTCGCGGCTTAGACACTTTATGGTTAAGCCTATCCTGGCTATCCCGAAACTTCTCATACACTTCGTTCACCACTGATTGCGGATCTTGCCCCTGCATTATTTTCTCAAAGGCCTCCTGACACACGGTGAACTCGCCGGCCGATAGCTTCAGCTTGATGATATCATGATAGTGGAGCACCAAGCGTCCCTCACTTTGCCCCTTAGCAGATTGGGGAGGTTCTTCTCTGCCTACAGCCCCGCCTTCTCTAAATCGAACTTTCTTTGAGGGACCTTTTCCTAGAAGGCGTCTTTTGTCACTAATCTGCTTTGGCGTCTTAGATGGCAAGTGCTCCGCTATTAGCTGATTGATGTTCCTGCTACCAGCAAACTTAACCACCAATTGATTCAGGAGAGCCTCTTCCTCCTCGGTCCATACCTTCTTATGGGCCCCCCGCAAAGATGTTTCTTTGGGGTGAGAGGCAGCTATCCGTTCCACATTACACACAAGAGGATGTTGTAACCTCTTGTGCTGTCCCAGTCCAATCTTTGTAGCAAAACCTCTAGAGCACACCTCACAGACCCAGCTACCCGTAGGGGCCACAAATCCTTCACCTTTGCACCGAGGGACATGACAGGAGATACTGTGGTATTTCAGATTTTGTTTACCACACTTAGAGCACCTAAACCAGATCTTATTACAGCCATGGGACGTCTTTAGATGGTCTGTTAACCCCAGCGTATTAGTAAACCGGGTCAGACACCTTGGACATGATGGATTTTTGTCCGGGACAGACATAACAGGAGTTCCTGTAATTGTTCCGCCCCCTCTGATCCCGGAGGAGTCCCAGGTGTCATTGGCTCCTCTATTTCTCTTGTTTCACACCCATTTATTTCTTCCTGAACCAGCCCAAAGGGCAAGATTTCATAAGGTTCAGGAAATACAGCCAGACAATCTGCGGTGTTACCCAGATGGCTCCCAACTTCAAGAGCAACTTTGGAGTTTATAAACTCCAAAGGTACAAGATTGATTCTTTCCTCCTCTAACACCACAGATAGTGGTGGAATTCTGGCCTCTCTAACCCACAGATCTAAAGGGTCAGTTTGGGTGGCCGTAGACACGTACCGCAAAGCCACAGATTGTACCATTGTCAAGACCGAGATGGCGTTTGGTCAAATCTAAAAGAGGGTTGTCAGAGTCTGCAGGTGGAACCCTCGACCAACCTGCAGACTGTGTCCAACTAATGCCCGTGGACAAGGCTTTGGGCAACAGCAAATAGCTGCGCCAATAAATTTGTTTCTGCGATTTGTGAATCTACCACTGGGTGGCGAGTCCAGCAATAGGGAGGGGAGATATTACCCCCTCACTCACACTGGGGCAGAGGTCGACTTAGTTACCCTTACGGGTATCCGGCGGGACCACGAGGAGGTGCGACCTCTGCAGCTATGCCCAGTTAGTAACTATGGCTATTTAATAAACATATAAAATGGTATGTTTCTTTTCTGGGTTAAGTAAAGGTGGCCCGTCCACCTGGTCGAATCCAAATTTGTAGCCCAAATATGGGCAAGACGCGTTATGACGGGTGAACCCCTCCCACCCAAAACCAATTCCACTGTCCAGCTCGAACCACTCAGGGAAGGGGCCTTTATTGTAAAGGTACAAACAATCTGGCTTTGCTTGCGAACATATGTACGATATCTACAGAAGAGAAGAGTGCTCTGGATGCCAGGGCCCGGGCTAGTCTCCCTAGCCTCGTTTTAGAGAGTCCCAAGGCCTGTAGCAATTCAGAGTTCCTCTCATACCATTTCCCCCGCGCTCCTAAGGGGAAACCAGTGAACTCTACAGATGTTACATTAGTGAGGTCACAAATCTGTGGAAGAAGGATACTTTTTTGCCTTCTCCACAGCGGCCCCTTTCAGTGAAGAATTGCTGTGCTCGTATCTCACTGTTACGTCCACTACAAGTGCCTTAGCATCCTTCACAAAGATTAAATCAGGCTTAAATAACTCATTTTCTTCATCTCTCAAATGCGGCTCCTGGAAAACCGTCCAATTCTCCCTCTTAGCTTCTCGGCTAAGGGTTTCGCAGATGAAATTATGCCTTTTAATTCTGGCGTCCTGAGTAATTGGGCATTTTCCGATGACATGGGACGCTGATTCATATTCGGCGCCGCAGTGTCTGCAGGATCGAACACAGACATCGTGTCTACCCCTTGCTAAGAATTCCCGAGTGGGGTAGACCTTCGCTCTTAATTGCAGCGCCGTTATGAGTTTTCTGTGAGGGATGCTGCGGTAATGCATCAACCAGTCATTACTGATCTTATCATTCTCAAAATTTTCGATCCCATGGCCCTGGGCAACCAGATGTTTCCATTTATTGAATTCCACCTTCCGCCAGTCACAGGGCCTAGGAAGGCGAAGCTTGGAACGTGGTGCCTCCCACTCAGACAAGGCTTCACTCCCCTCGCTAGCGACTTCCATCAATGGGATGGGGTCCCAAATTTGGGGGACGGACTCTCGTACACCCCCAGCTTTAACCCATAATTTCTCATGTATCAATTCTAGATGTTCACCCTTCAAAAAAGAAACCAAGGTCCCATCCGAAGATTGAGCTAATCTGTGCAATCTTCGCGCTTGAATACTAGGTATAAGCGCCGCCAATTTGATAAACCCCAGCCCTCCGTCTTTAAATCTCGAATACAGGATGGCATCACATGTACAAGTTGGGAGATGAAGCCGCTCCTTGACCGATTTTTTTTATCATCAAGTCAAGGGATTCGAGGAGCCCAGTTTGGTATGGTCAGCCAGATATATCAGTCTAGGGATGGTATATGTCCTATCGGCTTTCTGAAGAGGTTTAAGTGGTGCGCTACCAATCCGATGAAGCCATTCTTCAAGTTTCGTAGGAAGGCCAGGATCAGCGAAACCGGTCCAAGGGTCAATCTGTGTGCCAAGATATTTCTCTGAGCTTCCCGGGTTGATCATGTTGAGGGGAGTCCCTCCAACTTGCCAAGCAGGACAGTCACTGATGGTATACGCGTCCTTGGTCGGCTTGATGTAAAAGCCGTGGCATTTCTCTTCTTGAGTTCGGAGACCAGTAAGCTCACAAAAGGTCTCCAAAATTTTGATGTTATAACACATGCCTTCCCATGAGTCGCTCAGAAGCACCAGATCATCTGCGAAGGCCATGGCCGTAATCTTAAATCCACCAAGATGGAATCCACACCCTTCCGTTTCCAGTTTACATAGGAGAGGATCCAGCGCCAGGTTGAATAACAAAAGTGACATTGGGTTGCCCTGTTTAACACCGGAGCAGGTGTTAATGGGGTCTGTTTTCCCATTCTTGGCGACGATGTACGTCTTAATATTCCTGTACATCTCACCAATTAGATGGATTATATGGGAATCAACTCCCCTCTTAACCAAACCAGCTATAATATGCTGCTGGCAAACGGTATCAAATGCCTTGGCAATATCCACAAATACCACCCCCAAACTTCTATGTTCCTGTTTTGCCTTCTTAACCAAAAGCTGTAACAGCTTAAGGTTCTCAGAACAGCCTGATGCGCTGATAAAACCCCGTTGTCTGGGGTTAATGGGACATGCACGGGCCAGTCTCGCATTCGCGATCCTGGAGAACAACCTAAACACCACTGAAGCAATGGTGATAGGCCTCCAGTTGTTGATATCACCAGGTTTCTCCTCATTGGATGACTTGGGTATCAAAACTGTCAGGCAGTCCCGCAGCGCGTCCGGTAAAGTTCCGGTGGCAAGCCAGAGGTTGAAGATCTCTGTCAACTGGGAGAACTTAGGGTCTATTTTAATAAGATGACCCAGAGCAATCCCATCTGGCCCAGGAGCGGAGGTTTTACACATCTCATTCAAGTTCTTACCAGTCTCTCTCTGAAATCAGGTCTCGAAACATGGTGTTATCCGCCTCCCTATATACTGGGAAGGATTCAAGACCACTAAAACAGACAGATGTTTCCCATCTCTCTTTAAATGTGCACTGTGGATAACACCAGATGGTATTTGGCACTGCAGGGCTTCCGTGTTATCCAAAATAACCCGTGCCAACCTCCCTCTATGTATCTGAAACAACCTCTGATATCTCAGATATTTTCCTCGCTTAACGGCCCTTTTCTGCATCCGTTTAGTTGTCACCCCGGATGCTTTTTGGCCTCGAGGCCCCCGGGGCCTTCGCGGCTTAGACACTTTATGGTTAAGCCTATCCTGGCTATCCCGAAACTTCTCATACACTTCGTTCACCACTGATTGCGGATCTTGCCCCTGCATTATTTTCTCAAAGGCCTCCTGACACACGGTGAACTCGCCTGCCGATAGCTTCAGCTTGATGATATCATGATAGTGGAGCACCAAGCGTCCCTCACTTTGCCCCTTAGCAGATTGGGGAGGTTCTTCTCTGCCTACAGCCCCGCCTTCTCTAAATCGAACTTTCTTTGAGGGACCTTTTCCTAGAAGGCGTCTTTTGTCACTAATCTGCTTTGGCGTCTTAGATGGCAAGTGCTCCGCTATTAGCTGATTGATGTTCCTGCTACCAGCAAACTTAACCACCAATTGATTCAGGAGAGCCTCTTCCTCCTCGGTCCATACCTTCTTATGGGCCCCCCGCAAAGATGTTTCTTTGGGGTGAGAGGCAGCTATCCGTTCCACATTACACACAAGAGGATGTTGTAACCTCTTGTGCTGTCCCAGTCCAATCTTTGTAGCAAAACCTCTAGAGCACACCTCACAGACCCAGCTACCCGTAGGGGCCACAAATCCTTCACCTTTGCACCGAGGGACATGACAGGAGATACTGTGGTATTTCAGATTTTGTTTACCACACTTAGAGCACCTAAACCAGATCTTATTACAGCCATGGGACGTCTTTAGATGGTCTGTTAACCCCAGCGTATTAGTAAACCGGGTCAGACACCTTGGACATGATGGATTTTTGTCCGGGACAGACATAACAGGAGTTCCTGTAATTGTTCCGCCCCCTCTGATCCCGGAGGAGTCCCAGGTGTCATTGGCTCCTCTATTTCTCTTGTTTCACACCCATTTATTTCTTCCTGAACCAGCCCAAAGGGCAAGATTTCATAAGGTTCAGGAAATACAGCCAGACAATCTGCGGTGTTACCCAGATGGCTCCCAACTTCAAGAGCAACTTTGGAGTTTATAAACTCCAAAGGTACAAGATTGATTCTTTCCTCCTCTAACACCACAGATAGTGGTGGAATTCTGGCCTCTCTAACCCACAGATCTAAAGGGTCAGTTTGGGTGGCCGTAGACACGTACCGCAAAGCCACAGATTGTACCATTGTCAAGACCGAGATGGCGTTTGGTCAAATCTAAAAGAGGGTTGTCAGAGTCTGCAGGTGGAACCCTCGACCAACCTGCAGACTGTGTCCAACTAATGCCCGTGGACAAGGCTTTGGGCAACAGCAAATAGCTGCGCCAATAAATTTGTTTCTGCGATTTGTGAATCTACCACTGGGTGGCGAGTCCAGCAATAGGGAGGGGAGATATTACCCCCTCACTCACACTGGGGCAGAGGTCGACTTAGTTACCCTTACGGGTATCCGGCGGGACCACGAGGAGGTGCGACCTCTGCAGCTATGCCCAGTTAGTAACTATGGCTATTTAATAAACATATAAAATGGTATGTTTCTTTTCTGGGTTAAGTAAAGGTGGCCCGTCCACCTGGTCGAATCCAAATTTGTAGCCCAAATATGGGCAAGACGCGTTATGACGGGTGAACCCCTCCCACCCAAAACCAATTCCACTGTCCAGCTCGAACCACTCAGGGAAGGGGCCTTTATTGTAAAGGTACAAACAATCTGGCTTTGCTTGCGAACATATGTACGATATCTACAGAAGAGAAGAGTGCTCTGGATGCCAGGGCCCGGGCTAGTCTCCCTAGCCTCGTTTTAGAGAGTCCCAAGGCCTGTAGCAATTCAGAGTTCCTCTCATACCATTTCCCCCGCGCTCCTAAGGGGAAACCAGTGAACTCTACAGATGTTACATTAGTGAGGTCACAAATCTGTGGAAGAAGGATACTTTTTTGCCTTCTCCACAGCGGCCCCTTTCAGTGAAGAATTGCTGTGCTCGTATCTCACTGTTACGTCCACTACAAGTGCCTTAGCATCCTTCACAAAGATTAAATCAGGCTTAAATAACTCATTTTCTTCATCTCTCAAATGCGGCTCCTGGAAAACCGTCCAATTCTCCCTCTTAGCTTCTCGGCTAAGGGTTTCGCAGATGAAATTATGCCTTTTAATTCTGGCGTCCTGAGTAATTGGGCATTTTCCGATGACATGGGACGCTGATTCATATTCGGCGCCGCAGTGTCTGCAGGATCGAACACAGACATCGTGTCTACCCCTTGCTAAGAATTCCCGAGTGGGGTAGACCTTCGCTCTTAATTGCAGCGCCGTTATGAGTTTTCTGTGAGGGATGCTGCGGTAATGCATCAACCAGTCATTACTGATCTTATCATTCTCAAAATTTTCGATCCCATGGCCCTGGGCAACCAGATGTTTCCATTTATTGAATTCCACCTTCCGCCAGTCACAGGGCCTAGGAAGGCGAAGCTTGGAACGTGGTGCCTCCCACTCAGACAAGGCTTCACTCCCCTCGCTAGCGACTTCCATCAATGGGATGGGGTCCCAAATTTGGGGGACGGACTCTCGTACACCCCCAGCTTTAACCCATAATTTCTCATGTATCAATTCTAGATGTTCACCCTTCAAAAAAGAAACCAAGGTCCCATCCGAAGATTGAGCTAATCTGTGCAATCTTCGCGCTTGAATACTAGGTATAAGCGCCGCCAATTTGATAAACCCCAGCCCTCCGTCTTTAAATCTCGAATACAGGATGGCATCACATGTACAAGTTGGGAGATGAAGCCGCTCCTTGACCGATTTTTTTTATCATCAAGTCAAGGGATTCGAGGAGCCCAGTTTTTACATTGGTATGGTCAGCCAGATATATCAGTCTAGGGATGGTATATGTCCTATCGGCTTTCTGAAGAGGTTTAAGTGGTGCGCTACCAATCCGATGAAGCCATTCTTCAAGTTTCGTAGGAAGGCCAGGATCAGCGAAACCGGTCCAAGGGTCAATCTGTGTGCCAAGATATTTCTCTGAGCTTCCCGGGTTGATCATGTTGAGGGGAGTCCCTCCAACTTGCCAAGCAGGACAGTCACTGATGGTATACGCGTCCTTGGTCGGCTTGATGTAAAAGCCGTGGCATTTCTCTTCTTGAGTTCGGAGACCAGTAAGCTCACAAAAGGTCTCCAAAATTTTGATGTTATAACACATGCCTTCCCATGAGTCGCTCAGAAGCACCAGATCATCTGCGAAGGCCATGGCCGTAATCTTAAATCCACCAAGATGGAATCCACACCCTTCCGTTTCCAGTTTACATAGGAGAGGATCCAGCGCCAGGTTGAATAACAAAAGTGACATTGGGTTGCCCTGTTTAACACCGGAGCAGGTGTTAATGGGGTCTGTTTTCCCATTCTTGGCGACGATGTACGTCTTAATATTCCTGTACATCTCACCAATTAGATGGATTATATGGGAATCAACTCCCCTCTTAACCAAACCAGCTATAATATGCTGCTGGCAAACGGTATCAAATGCCTTGGCAATATCCACAAATACCACCCCCAAACTTCTATGTTCCTGTTTTGCCTTCTTAACCAAAAGCTGTAACAGCTTAAGGTTCTCAGAACAGCCTGATGCGCTGATAAAACCCCGTTGTCTGGGGTTAATGGGACATGCACGGGCCAGTCTCGCATTCGCGATCCTGGAGAACAACCTAAACACCACTGAAGCAATGGTGATAGGCCTCCAGTTGTTGATATCACCAGGTTTCTCCTCATTGGATGACTTGGGTATCAAAACTGTCAGGCAGTCCCGCAGCGCGTCCGGTAAAGTTCCGGTGGCAAGCCAGAGGTTGAAGATCTCTGTCAACTGGGAGAACTTAGGGTCTATTTTAATAAGATGACCCAGAGCAATCCCATCTGGCCCAGGAGCGGAGGTTTTACACATCTCATTCAAGTTCTTACCAGTCTCTCTCTGAAATCAGGTCTCGAAACATGGTGTTATCCGCCTCCCTATATACTGGGAAGGATTCAAGACCACTAAAACAGACAGATGTTTCCCATCTCTCTTTAAATGTGCACTGTGGATAACACCAGATGGTATTTGGCACTGCAGGGCTTCCGTGTTATCCAAAATAACCCGTGCCAACCTCCCTCTATGTATCTGAAACAACCTCTGATATCTCAGATATTTTCCTCGCTTAACGGCCCTTTTCTGCATCCGTTTAGTTGTCACCCCGGATGCTTTTTGGCCTCGAGGCCCCCGGGGCCTTCGCGGCTTAGACACTTTATGGTTAAGCCTATCCTGGCTATCCCGAAACTTCTCATACACTTCGTTCACCACTGATTGCGGATCTTGCCCCTGCATTATTTTCTCAAAGGCCTCCTGACACACGGTGAACTCGCCTGCCGATAGCTTCAGCTTGATGATATCATGATAGTGGAGCACCAAGCGTCCCTCACTTTGCCCCTTAGCAGATTGGGGAGGTTCTTCTCTGCCTACAGCCCCGCCTTCTCTAAATCGAACTTTCTTTGAGGGACCTTTTCCTAGAAGGCGTCTTTTGTCACTAATCTGCTTTGGCGTCTTAGATGGCAAGTGCTCCGCTATTAGCTGATTGATGTTCCTGCTACCAGCAAACTTAACCACCAATTGATTCAGGAGAGCCTCTTCCTCCTCGGTCCATACCTTCTTATGGGCCCCCCGCAAAGATGTTTCTTTGGGGTGAGAGGCAGCTATCCGTTCCACATTACACACAAGAGGATGTTGTAACCTCTTGTGCTGTCCCAGTCCAATCTTTGTAGCAAAACCTCTAGAGCACACCTCACAGACCCAGCTACCCGTAGGGGCCACAAATCCTTCACCTTTGCACCGAGGGACATGACAGGAGATACTGTGGTATTTCAGATTTTGTTTACCACACTTAGAGCACCTAAACCAGATCTTATTACAGCCATGGGACGTCTTTAGATGGTCTGTTAACCCCAGCGTATTAGTAAACCGGGTCAGACACCTTGGACATGATGGATTTTTGTCCGGGACAGACATAACAGGAGTTCCTGTAATTGTTCCGCCCCCTCTGATCCCGGAGGAGTCCCAGGTGTCATTGGCTCCTCTATTTCTCTTGTTTCACACCCATTTATTTCTTCCTGAACCAGCCCAAAGGGCAAGATTTCATAAGGTTCAGGAAATACAGCCAGACAATCTGCGGTGTTACCCAGATGGCTCCCAACTTCAAGAGCAACTTTGGAGTTTATAAACTCCAAAGGTACAAGATTGATTCTTTCCTCCTCTAACACCACAGATAGTGGTGGAATTCTGGCCTCTCTAACCCACAGATCTAAAGGGTCAGTTTGGGTGGCCGTAGACACGTACCGCAAAGCCACAGATTGTACCATTGTCAAGACCGAGATGGCGTTTGGTCAAATCTAAAAGAGGGTTGTCAGAGTCTGCAGGTGGAACCCTCGACCAACCTGCAGACTGTGTCCAACTAATGCCCGTGGACAAGGCTTTGGGCAACAGCAAATAGCTGCGCCAATAAATTTGTTTCTGCGATTTGTGAATCTACCACTGGGTGGCGAGTCCAGCAATAGGGAGGGGAGATATTACCCCCTCACTCACACTGGGGCAGAGGTCGACTTAGTTACCCTTACGGGTATCCGGCGGGACCACGAGGAGGTGCGACCTCTGCAGCTATGCCCAGTTAGTAACTATGGCTATTTAATAAACATATAAAATGGTATGTTTCTTTTCTGGGTTAAGTAAAGGTGGCCCGTCCACCTGGTCGAATCCAAATTTGTAGCCCAAATATGGGCAAGACGCGTTATGACGGGTGAACCCCTCCCACCCAAAACCAATTCCACTGTCCAGCTCGAACCACTCAGGGAAGGGGCCTTTATTGTAAAGGTACAAACAATCTGGCTTTGCTTGCGAACATATGTACGATATCTACAGAAGAGAAGAGTGCTCTGGATGCCAGGGCCCGGGCTAGTCTCCCTAGCCTCGTTTTAGAGAGTCCCAAGGCCTGTAGCAATTCAGAGTTCCTCTCATACCATTTCCCCCGCGCTCCTAAGGGGAAACCAGTGAACTCTACAGATGTTACATTAGTGAGGTCACAAATCTGTGGAAGAAGGATACTTTTTTGCCTTCTCCACAGCGGCCCCTTTCAGTGAAGAATTGCTGTGCTCGTATCTCACTGTTACGTCCACTACAAGTGCCTTAGCATCCTTCACAAAGATTAAATCAGGCTTAAATAACTCATTTTCTTCATCTCTCAAATGCGGCTCCTGGAAAACCGTCCAATTCTCCCTCTTAGCTTCTCGGCTAAGGGTTTCGCAGATGAAATTATGCCTTTTAATTCTGGCGTCCTGAGTAATTGGGCATTTTCCGATGACATGGGACGCTGATTCATATTCGGCGCCGCAGTGTCTGCAGGATCGAACACAGACATCGTGTCTACCCCTTGCTAAGAATTCCCGAGTGGGGTAGACCTTCGCTCTTAATTGCAGCGCCGTTATGAGTTTTCTGTGAGGGATGCTGCGGTAATGCATCAACCAGTCATTACTGATCTTATCATTCTCAAAATTTTCGATCCCATGGCCCTGGGCAACCAGATGTTTCCATTTATTGAATTCCACCTTCCGCCAGTCACAGGGCCTAGGAAGGCGAAGCTTGGAACGTGGTGCCTCCCACTCAGACAAGGCTTCACTCCCCTCGCTAGCGACTTCCATCAATGGGATGGGGTCCCAAATTTGGGGGACGGACTCTCGTACACCCCCAGCTTTAACCCATAATTTCTCATGTATCAATTCTAGATGTTCACCCTTCAAAAAAGAAACCAAGGTCCCATCCGAAGATTGAGCTAATCTGTGCAATCTTCGCGCTTGAATACTAGGTATAAGCGCCGCCAATTTGATAAACCCCAGCCCTCCGTCTTTAAATCTCGAATACAGGATGGCATCACATGTACAAGTTGGGAGATGAAGCCGCTCCTTGACCGATTTTTTTTATCATCAAGTCAAGGGATTCGAGGAGCCCAGTTTTTACATTGGTATGGTCAGCCAGATATATCAGTCTAGGGATGGTATATGTCCTATCGGCTTTCTGAAGAGGTTTAAGTGGTGCGCTACCAATCCGATGAAGCCATTCTTCAAGTTTCGTAGGAAGGCCAGGATCAGCGAAACCGGTCCAAGGGTCAATCTGTGTGCCAAGATATTTCTCTGAGCTTCCCGGGTTGATCATGTTGAGGGGAGTCCCTCCAACTTGCCAAGCAGGACAGTCACTGATGGTATACGCGTCCTTGGTCGGCTTGATGTAAAAGCCGTGGCATTTCTCTTCTTGAGTTCGGAGACCAGTAAGCTCACAAAAGGTCTCCAAAATTTTGATGTTATAACACATGCCTTCCCATGAGTCGCTCAGAAGCACCAGATCATCTGCGAAGGCCATGGCCGTAATCTTAAATCCACCAAGATGGAATCCACACCCTTCCGTTTCCAGTTTACATAGGAGAGGATCCAGCGCCAGGTTGAATAACAAAAGTGACATTGGGTTGCCCTGTTTAACACCGGAGCAGGTGTTAATGGGGTCTGTTTTCCCATTCTTGGCGACGATGTACGTCTTAATATTCCTGTACATCTCACCAATTAGATGGATTATATGGGAATCAACTCCCCTCTTAACCAAACCAGCTATAATATGCTGCTGGCAAACGGTATCAAATGCCTTGGCAATATCCACAAATACCACCCCCAAACTTCTATGTTCCTGTTTTGCCTTCTTAACCAAAAGCTGTAACAGCTTAAGGTTCTCAGAACAGCCTGATGCGCTGATAAAACCCCGTTGTCTGGGGTTAATGGGACATGCACGGGCCAGTCTCGCATTCGCGATCCTGGAGAACAACCTAAACACCACTGAAGCAATGGTGATAGGCCTCCAGTTGTTGATATCACCAGGTTTCTCCTCATTGGATGACTTGGGTATCAAAACTGTCAGGCAGTCCCGCAGCGCGTCCGGTAAAGTTCCGGTGGCAAGCCAGAGGTTGAAGATCTCTGTCAACTGGGAGAACTTAGGGTCTA
Source organism: Aphelocoma coerulescens (assembly GCF_041296385.1). Classification (NCBI taxonomy): domain Eukaryota; kingdom Metazoa; phylum Chordata; class Aves; order Passeriformes; family Corvidae; genus Aphelocoma; species Aphelocoma coerulescens. Next base: position 2,268,282 of record NW_027183981.1, on the reverse strand, counting down.
TTTTAATAAGATGACCCAGAGCAATCCCATCTGGCCCAGGAGCGGAGGTTTTACACATCTCATTCAAGTTCTTACCAGTCTCTCTCTGAAATCAGGTCTCGAAACATGGTGTTATCCGCCTCCCTATATACTGGGAAGGATTCAAGACCACTAAAACAGACAGATGTTTCCCATCTCTCTTTAAATGTGCACTGTGGATAACACCAGATGGTATTTGGCACTGCAGGGCTTCCGTGTTATCCAAAATAACCCGTGCCAACCTCCCTCTATGTATCTGAAACAACCTCTGATATCTCAGATATTTTCCTCGCTTAACGGCCCTTTTCTGCATCCGTTTAGTTGTCACCCCGGATGCTTTTTGGCCTCGAGGCCCCCGGGGCCTTCGCGGCTTAGACACTTTATGGTTAAGCCTATCCTGGCTATCCCGAAACTTCTCATACACTTCGTTCACCACTGATTGCGGATCTTGCCCCTGCATTATTTTCTCAAAGGCCTCCTGACACACGGTGAACTCGCCGGCCGATAGCTTCAGCTTGATGATATCATGATAGTGGAGCACCAAGCGTCCCTCACTTTGCCCCTTAGCAGATTGGGGAGGTTCTTCTCTGCCTACAGCCCCGCCTTCTCTAAATCGAACTTTCTTTGAGGGACCTTTTCCTAGAAGGCGTCTTTTGTCACTAATCTGCTTTGGCGTCTTAGATGGCAAGTGCTCCGCTATTAGCTGATTGATGTTCCTGCTACCAGCAAACTTAACCACCAATTGATTCAGGAGAGCCTCTTCCTCCTCGGTCCATACCTTCTTATGGGCCCCCCGCAAAGATGTTTCTTTGGGGTGAGAGGCAGCTATCCGTTCCACATTACACACAAGAGGATGTTGTAACCTCTTGTGCTGTCCCAGTCCAATCTTTGTAGCAAAACCTCTAGAGCACACCTCACAGACCCAGCTACCCGTAGGGGCCACAAATCCTTCACCTTTGCACCGAGGGACATGACAGGAGATACTGTGGTATTTCAGATTTTGTTTACCACACTTAGAGCACCTAAACCAGATCTTATTACAGCCATGGGACGTCTTTAGATGGTCTGTTAACCCCAGCGTATTAGTAAACCGGGTCAGACACCTTGGACATGATGGATTTTTGTCCGGGACAGACATAACAGGAGTTCCTGTAATTGTTCCGCCCCCTCTGATCCCGGAGGAGTCCCAGGTGTCATTGGCTCCTCTATTTCTCTTGTTTCACACCCATTTATTTCTTCCTGAACCAGCCCAAAGGGCAAGATTTCATAAGGTTCAGGAAATACAGCCAGACAATCTGCGGTGTTACCCAGATGGCTCCCAACTTCAAGAGCAACTTTGGAGTTTATAAACTCCAAAGGTACAAGATTGATTCTTTCCTCCTCTAACACCACAGATAGTGGTGGAATTCTGGCCTCTCTAACCCACAGATCTAAAGGGTCAGTTTGGGTGGCCGTAGACACGTACCGCAAAGCCACAGATTGTACCATTGTCAAGACCGAGATGGCGTTTGGTCAAATCTAAAAGAGGGTTGTCAGAGTCTGCAGGTGGAACCCTCGACCAACCTGCAGACTGTGTCCAACTAATGCCCGTGGACAAGGCTTTGGGCAACAGCAAATAGCTGCGCCAATAAATTTGTTTCTGCGATTTGTGAATCTACCACTGGGTGGCGAGTCCAGCAATAGGGAGGGGAGATATTACCCCCTCACTCACACTGGGGCAGAGGTCGACTTAGTTACCCTTACGGGTATCCGGCGGGACCACGAGGAGGTGCGACCTCTGCAGCTATGCCCAGTTAGTAACTATGGCTATTTAATAAACATATAAAATGGTATGTTTCTTTTCTGGGTTAAGTAAAGGTGGCCCGTCCACCTGGTCGAATCCAAATTTGTAGCCCAAATATGGGCAAGACGCGTTATGACGGGTGAACCCCTCCCACCCAAAACCAATTCCACTGTCCAGCTCGAACCACTCAGGGAAGGGGCCTTTATTGTAAAGGTACAAACAATCTGGCTTTGCTTGCGAACATATGTACGATATCTACAGAAGAGAAGAGTGCTCTGGATGCCAGGGCCCGGGCTAGTCTCCCTAGCCTCGTTTTAGAGAGTCCCAAGGCCTGTAGCAATTCAGAGTTCCTCTCATACCATTTCCCCCGCGCTCCTAAGGGGAAACCAGTGAACTCTACAGATGTTACATTAGTGAGGTCACAAATCTGTGGAAGAAGGATACTTTTTTGCCTTCTCCACAGCGGCCCCTTTCAGTGAAGAATTGCTGTGCTCGTATCTCACTGTTACGTCCACTACAAGTGCCTTAGCATCCTTCACAAAGATTAAATCAGGCTTAAATAACTCATTTTCTTCATCTCTCAAATGCGGCTCCTGGAAAACCGTCCAATTCTCCCTCTTAGCTTCTCGGCTAAGGGTTTCGCAGATGAAATTATGCCTTTTAATTCTGGCGTCCTGAGTAATTGGGCATTTTCCGATGACATGGGACGCTGATTCATATTCGGCGCCGCAGTGTCTGCAGGATCGAACACAGACATCGTGTCTACCCCTTGCTAAGAATTCCCGAGTGGGGTAGACCTTCGCTCTTAATTGCAGCGCCGTTATGAGTTTTCTGTGAGGGATGCTGCGGTAATGCATCAACCAGTCATTACTGATCTTATCATTCTCAAAATTTTCGATCCCATGGCCCTGGGCAACCAGATGTTTCCATTTATTGAATTCCACCTTCCGCCAGTCACAGGGCCTAGGAAGGCGAAGCTTGGAACGTGGTGCCTCCCACTCAGACAAGGCTTCACTCCCCTCGCTAGCGACTTCCATCAATGGGATGGGGTCCCAAATTTGGGGGACGGACTCTCGTACACCCCCAGCTTTAACCCATAATTTCTCATGTATCAATTCTAGATGTTCACCCTTCAAAAAAGAAACCAAGGTCCCATCCGAAGATTGAGCTAATCTGTGCAATCTTCGCGCTTGAATACTAGGTATAAGCGCCGCCAATTTGATAAACCCCAGCCCTCCGTCTTTAAATCTCGAATACAGGATGGCATCACATGTACAAGTTGGGAGATGAAGCCGCTCCTTGACCGATTTTTTTTATCATCAAGTCAAGGGATTCGAGGAGCCCAGTTTTTACATTGGTATGGTCAGCCAGATATATCAGTCTAGGGATGGTATATGTCCTATCGGCTTTCTGAAGAGGTTTAAGTGGTGCGCTACCAATCCGATGAAGCCATTCTTCAAGTTTCGTAGGAAGGCCAGGATCAGCGAAACCGGTCCAAGGGTCAATCTGTGTGCCAAGATATTTCTCTGAGCTTCCCGGGTTGATCATGTTGAGGGGAGTCCCTCCAACTTGCCAAGCAGGACAGTCACTGATGGTATACGCGTCCTTGGTCGGCTTGATGTAAAAGCCGTGGCATTTCTCTTCTTGAGTTCGGAGACCAGTAAGCTCACAAAAGGTCTCCAAAATTTTGATGTTATAACACATGCCTTCCCATGAGTCGCTCAGAAGCACCAGATCATCTGCGAAGGCCATGGCCGTAATCTTAAATCCACCAAGATGGAATCCACACCCTTCCGTTTCCAGTTTACATAGGAGAGGATCCAGCGCCAGGTTGAATAACAAAAGTGACATTGGGTTGCCCTGTTTAACACCGGAGCAGGTGTTAATGGGGTCTGTTTTCCCATTCTTGGCGACGATGTACGTCTTAATATTCCTGTACATCTCACCAATTAGATGGATTATATGGGAATCAACTCCCCTCTTAACCAAACCAGCTATAATATGCTGCTGGCAAACGGTATCAAATGCCTTGGCAATATCCACAAATACCACCCCCAAACTTCTATGTTCCTGTTTTGCCTTCTTAACCAAAAGCTGTAACAGCTTAAGGTTCTCAGAACAGCCTGATGCGCTGATAAAACCCCGTTGTCTGGGGTTAATGGGACATGCACGGGCCAGTCTCGCATTCGCGATCCTGGAGAACAACCTAAACACCACTGAAGCAATGGTGATAGGCCTCCAGTTGTTGATATCACCAGGTTTCTCCTCATTGGATGACTTGGGTATCAAAACTGTCAGGCAGTCCCGCAGCGCGTCCGGTAAAGTTCCGGTGGCAAGCCAGAGGTTGAAGATCTCTGTCAACTGGGAGAACTTAGGGTCTATTTTAATAAGATGACCCAGAGCAATCCCATCTGGCCCAGGAGCGGAGGTTTTACACATCTCATTCAAGTTCTTACCAGTCTCTCTCTGAAATCAGGTCTCGAAACATGGTGTTATCCGCCTCCCTATATACTGGGAAGGATTCAAGACCACTAAAACAGACAGATGTTTCCCATCTCTCTTTAAATGTGCACTGTGGATAACACCAGATGGTATTTGGCACTGCAGGGCTTCCGTGTTATCCAAAATAACCCGTGCCAACCTCCCTCTATGTATCTGAAACAACCTCTGATATCTCAGATATTTTCCTCGCTTAACGGCCCTTTTCTGCATCCGTTTAGTTGTCACCCCGGATGCTTTTTGGCCTCGAGGCCCCCGGGGCCTTCGCGGCTTAGACACTTTATGGTTAAGCCTATCCTGGCTATCCCGAAACTTCTCATACACTTCGTTCACCACTGATTGCGGATCTTGCCCCTGCATTATTTTCTCAAAGGCCTCCTGACACACGGTGAACTCGCCGGCCGATAGCTTCAGCTTGATGATATCATGATAGTGGAGCACCAAGCGTCCCTCACTTTGCCCCTTAGCAGATTGGGGAGGTTCTTCTCTGCCTACAGCCCCGCCTTCTCTAAATCGAACTTTCTTTGAGGGACCTTTTCCTAGAAGGCGTCTTTTGTCACTAATCTGCTTTGGCGTCTTAGATGGCAAGTGCTCCGCTATTAGCTGATTGATGTTCCTGCTACCAGCAAACTTAACCACCAATTGATTCAGGAGAGCCTCTTCCTCCTCGGTCCATACCTTCTTATGGGCCCCCCGCAAAGATGTTTCTTTGGGGTGAGAGGCAGCTATCCGTTCCACATTACACACAAGAGGATGTTGTAACCTCTTGTGCTGTCCCAGTCCAATCTTTGTAGCAAAACCTCTAGAGCACACCTCACAGACCCAGCTACCCGTAGGGGCCACAAATCCTTCACCTTTGCACCGAGGGACATGACAGGAGATACTGTGGTATTTCAGATTTTGTTTACCACACTTAGAGCACCTAAACCAGATCTTATTACAGCCATGGGACGTCTTTAGATGGTCTGTTAACCCCAGCGTATTAGTAAACCGGGTCAGACACCTTGGACATGATGGATTTTTGTCCGGGACAGACATAACAGGAGTTCCTGTAATTGTTCCGCCCCCTCTGATCCCGGAGGAGTCCCAGGTGTCATTGGCTCCTCTATTTCTCTTGTTTCACACCCATTTATTTCTTCCTGAACCAGCCCAAAGGGCAAGATTTCATAAGGTTCAGGAAATACAGCCAGACAATCTGCGGTGTTACCCAGATGGCTCCCAACTTCAAGAGCAACTTTGGAGTTTATAAACTCCAAAGGTACAAGATTGATTCTTTCCTCCTCTAACACCACAGATAGTGGTGGAATTCTGGCCTCTCTAACCCACAGATCTAAAGGGTCAGTTTGGGTGGCCGTAGACACGTACCGCAAAGCCACAGATTGTACCATTGTCAAGACCGAGATGGCGTTTGGTCAAATCTAAAAGAGGGTTGTCAGAGTCTGCAGGTGGAACCCTCGACCAACCTGCAGACTGTGTCCAACTAATGCCCGTGGACAAGGCTTTGGGCAACAGCAAATAGCTGCGCCAATAAATTTGTTTCTGCGATTTGTGAATCTACCACTGGGTGGCGAGTCCAGCAATAGGGAGGGGAGATATTACCCCCTCACTCACACTGGGGCAGAGGTCGACTTAGTTACCCTTACGGGTATCCGGCGGGACCACGAGGAGGTGCGACCTCTGCAGCTATGCCCAGTTAGTAACTATGGCTATTTAATAAACATATAAAATGGTATGTTTCTTTTCTGGGTTAAGTAAAGGTGGCCCGTCCACCTGGTCGAATCCAAATTTGTAGCCCAAATATGGGCAAGACGCGTTATGACGGGTGAACCCCTCCCACCCAAAACCAATTCCACTGTCCAGCTCGAACCACTCAGGGAAGGGGCCTTTATTGTAAAGGTACAAACAATCTGGCTTTGCTTGCGAACATATGTACGATATCTACAGAAGAGAAGAGTGCTCTGGATGCCAGGGCCCGGGCTAGTCTCCCTAGCCTCGTTTTAGAGAGTCCCAAGGCCTGTAGCAATTCAGAGTTCCTCTCATACCATTTCCCCCGCGCTCCTAAGGGGAAACCAGTGAACTCTACAGATGTTACATTAGTGAGGTCACAAATCTGTGGAAGAAGGATACTTTTTTGCCTTCTCCACAGCGGCCCCTTTCAGTGAAGAATTGCTGTGCTCGTATCTCACTGTTACGTCCACTACAAGTGCCTTAGCATCCTTCACAAAGATTAAATCAGGCTTAAATAACTCATTTTCTTCATCTCTCAAATGCGGCTCCTGGAAAACCGTCCAATTCTCCCTCTTAGCTTCTCGGCTAAGGGTTTCGCAGATGAAATTATGCCTTTTAATTCTGGCGTCCTGAGTAATTGGGCATTTTCCGATGACATGGGACGCTGATTCATATTCGGCGCCGCAGTGTCTGCAGGATCGAACACAGACATCGTGTCTACCCCTTGCTAAGAATTCCCGAGTGGGGTAGACCTTCGCTCTTAATTGCAGCGCCGTTATGAGTTTTCTGTGAGGGATGCTGCGGTAATGCATCAACCAGTCATTACTGATCTTATCATTCTCAAAATTTTCGATCCCATGGCCCTGGGCAACCAGATGTTTCCATTTATTGAATTCCACCTTCCGCCAGTCACAGGGCCTAGGAAGGCGAAGCTTGGAACGTGGTGCCTCCCACTCAGACAAGGCTTCACTCCCCTCGCTAGCGACTTCCATCAATGGGATGGGGTCCCAAATTTGGGGGACGGACTCTCGTACACCCCCAGCTTTAACCCATAATTTCTCATGTATCAATTCTAGATGTTCACCCTTCAAAAAAGAAACCAAGGTCCCATCCGAAGATTGAGCTAATCTGTGCAATCTTCGCGCTTGAATACTAGGTATAAGCGCCGCCAATTTGATAAACCCCAGCCCTCCGTCTTTAAATCTCGAATACAGGATGGCATCACATGTACAAGTTGGGAGATGAAGCCACTCCTTGACCGATTTTTTTTATCATCAAGTCAAGGGATTCGAGGAGCCCAGTTTTTACATTGGTATGGTCAGCCAGATATATCAGTCTAGGGATGGTATATGTCCTATCGGCTTTCTGAAGAGGTTTAAGTGGTGCGCTACCAATCCGATGAAGCCATTCTTCAAGTTTCGTAGGAAGGCCAGGATCAGCGAAACCGGTCCAAGGGTCAATCTGTGTGCCAAGATATTTCTCTGAGCTTCCCGGGTTGATCATGTTGAGGGGAGTCCCTCCAACTTGCCAAGCAGGACAGTCACTGATGGTATACGCGTCCTTGGTCGGCTTGATGTAAAAGCCGTGGCATTTCTCTTCTTGAGTTCGGAGACCAGTAAGCTCACAAAAGGTCTCCAAAATTTTGATGTTATAACACATGCCTTCCCATGAGTCGCTCAGAAGCACCAGATCATCTGCGAAGGCCATGGCCGTAATCTTAAATCCACCAAGATGGAATCCACACCCTTCCGTTTCCAGTTTACATAGGAGAGGATCCAGCGCCAGGTTGAATAACAAAAGTGACATTGGGTTGCCCTGTTTAACACCGGAGCAGGTGTTAATGGGGTCTGTTTTCCCATTCTTGGCGACGATGTACGTCTTAATATTCCTGTACATCTCACCAATTAGATGGATTATATGGGAATCAACTCCCCTCTTAACCAAACCAGCTATAATATGCTGCTGGCAAACGGTATCAAATGCCTTGGCAATATCCACAAATACCACCCCCAAACTTCTATGTTCCTGTTTTGCCTTCTTAACCAAAAGCTGTAACAGCTTAAGGTTCTCAGAACAGCCTGATGCGCTGATAAAACCCCGTTGTCTGGGGTTAATGGGACATGCACGGGCCAGTCTCGCATTCGCGATCCTGGAGAACAACCTAAACACCACTGAAGCAATGGTGATAGGCCTCCAGTTGTTGATATCACCAGGTTTCTCCTCATTGGATGACTTGGGTATCAAAACTGTCAGGCAGTCCCGCAGCGCGTCCGGTAAAGTTCCGGTGGCAAGCCAGAGGTTGAAGATCTCTGTCAACTGGGAGAACTTAGGGTCTATTTTAATAAGATGACCCAGAGCAATCCCATCTGGCCCAGGAGCGGAGGTTTTACACATCTCATTCAAGTTCTTACCAGTCTCTCTCTGAAATCAGGTCTCGAAACATGGTGTTATCCGCCTCCCTATATACTGGGAAGGATTCAAGACCACTAAAACAGACAGATGTTTCCCATCTCTCTTTAAATGTGCACTGTGGATAACACCAGATGGTATTTGGCACTGCAGGGCTTCCGTGTTATCCAAAATAACCCGTGCCAACCTCCCTCTATGTATCTGAAACAACCTCTGATATCTCAGATATTTTCCTCGCTTAACGGCCCTTTTCTGCATCCGTTTAGTTGTCACCCCGGATGCTTTTTGGCCTCGAGGCCCCCGGGGCCTTCGCGGCTTAGACACTTTATGGTTAAGCCTATCCTGGCTATCCCGAAACTTCTCATACACTTCGTTCACCACTGATTGCGGATCTTGCCCCTGCATTATTTTCTCAAAGGCCTCCTGACACACGGTGAACTCGCCTGCCGATAGCTTCAGCTTGATGATATCATGATAGTGGAGCACCAAGCGTCCCTCACTTTGCCCCTTAGCAGATTGGGGAGGTTCTTCTCTGCCTACAGCCCCGCCTTCTCTAAATCGAACTTTCTTTGAGGGACCTTTTCCTAGAAGGCGTCTTTTGTCACTAATCTGCTTTGGCGTCTTAGATGGCAAGTGCTCCGCTATTAGCTGATTGATGTTCCTGCTACCAGCAAACTTAACCACCAATTGATTCAGGAGAGCCTCTTCCTCCTCGGTCCATACCTTCTTATGGGCCCCCCGCAAAGATGTTTCTTTGGGGTGAGAGGCAGCTATCCGTTCCACATTACACACAAGAGGATGTTGTAACCTCTTGTGCTGTCCCAGTCCAATCTTTGTAGCAAAACCTCTAGAGCACACCTCACAGACCCAGCTACCCGTAGGGGCCACAAATCCTTCACCTTTGCACCGAGGGACATGACAGGAGATACTGTGGTATTTCAGATTTTGTTTACCACACTTAGAGCACCTAAACCAGATCTTATTACAGCCATGGGACGTCTTTAGATGGTCTGTTAACCCCAGCGTATTAGTAAACCGGGTCAGACACCTTGGACATGATGGATTTTTGTCCGGGACAGACATAACAGGAGTTCCTGTAATTGTTCCGCCCCCTCTGATCCCGGAGGAGTCCCAGGTGTCATTGGCTCCTCTATTTCTCTTGTTTCACACCCATTTATTTCTTCCTGAACCAGCCCAAAGGGCAAGATTTCATAAGGTTCAGGAAATACAGCCAGACAATCTGCGGTGTTACCCAGATGGCTCCCAACTTCAAGAGCAACTTTGGAGTTTATAAACTCCAAAGGTACAAGATTGATTCTTTCCTCCTCTAACACCACAGATAGTGGTGGAATTCTGGCCTCTCTAACCCACAGATCTAAAGGGTCAGTTTGGGTGGCCGTAGACACGTACCGCAAAGCCACAGATTGTACCATTGTCAAGACCGAGATGGCGTTTGGTCAAATCTAAAAGAGGGTTGTCAGAGTCTGCAGGTGGAACCCTCGACCAACCTGCAGACTGTGTCCAACTAATGCCCGTGGACAAGGCTTTGGGCAACAGCAAATAGCTGCGCCAATAAATTTGTTTCTGCGATTTGTGAATCTACCACTGGGTGGCGAGTCCAGCAATAGGGAGGGGAGATATTACCCCCTCACTCACACTGGGGCAGAGGTCGACTTAGTTACCCTTACGGGTATCCGGCGGGACCACGAGGAGGTGCGACCTCTGCAGCTATGCCCAGTTAGTAACTATGGCTATTTAATAAACATATAAAATGGTATGTTTCTTTTCTGGGTTAAGTAAAGGTGGCCCGTCCACCTGGTCGAATCCAAATTTGTAGCCCAAATATGGGCAAGACGCGTTATGACGGGTGAACCCCTCCCACCCAAAACCAATTCCACTGTCCAGCTCGAACCACTCAGGGAAGGGGCCTTTATTGTAAAGGTACAAACAATCTGGCTTTGCTTGCGAACATATGTACGATATCTACAGAAGAGAAGAGTGCTCTGGATGCCAGGGCCCGGGCTAGTCTCCCTAGCCTCGTTTTAGAGAGTCCCAAGGCCTGTAGCAATTCAGAGTTCCTCTCATACCATTTCCCCCGCGCTCCTAAGGGGAAACCAGTGAACTCTACAGATGTTACATTAGTGAGGTCACAAATCTGTGGAAGAAGGATACTTTTTTGCCTTCTCCACAGCGGCCCCTTTCAGTGAAGAATTGCTGTGCTCGTATCTCACTGTTACGTCCACTACAAGTGCCTTAGCATCCTTCACAAAGATTAAATCAGGCTTAAATAACTCATTTTCTTCATCTCTCAAATGCGGCTCCTGGAAAACCGTCCAATTCTCCCTCTTAGCTTCTCGGCTAAGGGTTTCGCAGATGAAATTATGCCTTTTAATTCTGGCGTCCTGAGTAATTGGGCATTTTCCGATGACATGGGACGCTGATTCATATTCGGCGCCGCAGTGTCTGCAGGATCGAACACAGACATCGTGTCTACCCCTTGCTAAGAATTCCCGAGTGGGGTAGACCTTCGCTCTTAATTGCAGCGCCGTTATGAGTTTTCTGTGAGGGATGCTGCGGTAATGCATCAACCAGTCATTACTGATCTTATCATTCTCAAAATTTTCGATCCCATGGCCCTGGGCAACCAGATGTTTCCATTTATTGAATTCCACCTTCCGCCAGTCACAGGGCCTAGGAAGGCGAAGCTTGGAACGTGGTGCCTCCCACTCAGACAAGGCTTCACTCCCCTCGCTAGCGACTTCCATCAATGGGATGGGGTCCCAAATTTGGGGGACGGACTCTCGTACACCCCCAGCTTTAACCCATAATTTCTCATGTATCAATTCTAGATGTTCACCCTTCAAAAAAGAAACCAAGGTCCCATCCGAAGATTGAGCTAATCTGTGCAATCTTCGCGCTTGAATACTAGGTATAAGCGCCGCCAATTTGATAAACCCCAGCCCTCCGTCTTTAAATCTCGAATACAGGATGGCATCACATGTACAAGTTGGGAGATGAAGCCGCTCCTTGACCGATTTTTTTTATCATCAAGTCAAGGGATTCGAGGAGCCCAGTTTTTACATTGGTATGGTCAGCCAGATATATCAGTCTAGGGATGGTATATGTCCTATCGGCTTTCTGAAGAGGTTTAAGTGGTGCGCTACCAATCCGATGAAGCCATTCTTCAAGTTTCGTAGGAAGGCCAGGATCAGCGAAACCGGTCCAAGGGTCAATCTGTGTGCCAAGATATTTCTCTGAGCTTCCCGGGTTGATCATGTTGAGGGGAGTCCCTCCAACTTGCCAAGCAGGACAGTCACTGATGGTATACGCGTCCTTGGTCGGCTTGATGTAAAAGCCGTGGCATTTCTCTTCTTGAGTTCGGAGACCAGTAAGCTCACAAAAGGTCTCCAAAATTTTGATGTTATAACACATGCCTTCCCATGAGTCGCTCAGAAGCACCAGATCATCTGCGAAGGCCATGGCCGTAATCTTAAATCCACCAAGATGGAATCCACACCCTTCCGTTTCCAGTTTACATAGGAGAGGATCCAGCGCCAGGTTGAATAACAAAAGTGACATTGGGTTGCCCTGTTTAACACCGGAGCAGGTGTTAATGGGGTCTGTTTTCCCATTCTTGGCGACGATGTACGTCTTAATATTCCTGTACATCTCACCAATTAGATGGATTATATGGGAATCAACTCCCCTCTTAACCAAACCAGCTATAATATGCTGCTGGCAAACGGTATCAAATGCCTTGGCAATATCCACAAATACCACCCCCAAACTTCTATGTTCCTGTTTTGCCTTCTTAACCAAAAGCTGTAACAGCTTAAGGTTCTCAGAACAGCCTGATGCGCTGATAAAACCCCGTTGTCTGGGGTTAATGGGACATGCACGGGCCAGTCTCGCATTCGCGATCCTGGAGAACAACCTAAACACCACTGAAGCAATGGTGATAGGCCTCCAGTTGTTGATATCACCAGGTTTCTCCTCATTGGATGACTTGGGTATCAAAACTGTCAGGCAGTCCCGCAGCGCGTCCGGTAAAGTTCCGGTGGCAAGCCAGAGGTTGAAGATCTCTGTCAACTGGGAGAACTTAGGGTCTATTTTAATAAGATGACCCAGAGCAATCCCATCTGGCCCAGGAGCGGAGGTTTTACACATCTCATTCAAGTTCTTACCAGTCTCTCTCTGAAATCAGGTCTCGAAACATGGTGTTATCCGCCTCCCTATATACTGGGAAGGATTCAAGACCACTAAAACAGACAGATGTTTCCCATCTCTCTTTAAATGTGCACTGTGGATAACACCAGATGGTATTTGGCACTGCAGGGCTTCCGTGTTATCCAAAATAACCCGTGCCAACCTCCCTCTATGTATCTGAAACAACCTCTGATATCTCAGATATTTTCCTCGCTTAACGGCCCTTTTCTGCATCCGTTTAGTTGTCACCCCGGATGCTTTTTGGCCTCGAGGCCCCCGGGGCCTTCGCGGCTTAGACACTTTATGGTTAAGCCTATCCTGGCTATCCCGAAACTTCTCATACACTTCGTTCACCACTGATTGCGGATCTTGCCCCTGCATTATTTTCTCAAAGGCCTCCTGACACACGGTGAACTCGCCTGCCGATAGCTTCAGCTTGATGATATCATGATAGTGGAGCACCAAGCGTCCCTCACTTTGCCCCTTAGCAGATTGGGGAGGTTCTTCTCTGCCTACAGCCCCGCCTTCTCTAAATCGAACTTTCTTTGAGGGACCTTTTCCTAGAAGGCGTCTTTTGTCACTAATCTGCTTTGGCGTCTTAGATGGCAAGTGCTCCGCTATTAGCTGATTGATGTTCCTGCTACCAGCAAACTTAACCACCAATTGATTCAGGAGAGCCTCTTCCTCCTCGGTCCATACCTTCTTATGGGCCCCCCGCAAAGATGTTTCTTTGGGGTGAGAGGCAGCTATCCGTTCCACATTACACACAAGAGGATGTTGTAACCTCTTGTGCTGTCCCAGTCCAATCTTTGTAGCAAAACCTCTAGAGCACACCTCACAGACCCAGCTACCCGTAGGGGCCACAAATCCTTCACCTTTGCACCGAGGGACATGACAGGAGATACTGTGGTATTTCAGATTTTGTTTACCACACTTAGAGCACCTAAACCAGATCTTATTACAGCCATGGGACGTCTTTAGATGGTCTGTTAACCCCAGCGTATTAGTAAACCGGGTCAGACACCTTGGACATGATGGATTTTTGTCCGGGACAGACATAACAGGAGTTCCTGTAATTGTTCCGCCCCCTCTGATCCCGGAGGAGTCCCAGGTGTCATTGGCTCCTCTATTTCTCTTGTTTCACACCCATTTATTTCTTCCTGAACCAGCCCAAAGGGCAAGATTTCATAAGGTTCAGGAAATACAGCCAGACAATCTGCGGTGTTACCCAGATGGCTCCCAACTTCAAGAGCAACTTTGGAGTTTATAAACTCCAAAGGTACAAGATTGATTCTTTCCTCCTCTAACACCACAGATAGTGGTGGAATTCTGGCCTCTCTAACCCACAGATCTAAAGGGTCAGTTTGGGTGGCCGTAGACACGTACCGCAAAGCCACAGATTGTACCATTGTCAAGACCGAGATGGCGTTTGGTCAAATCTAAAAGAGGGTTGTCAGAGTCTGCAGGTGGAACCCTCGACCAACCTGCAGACTGTGTCCAACTAATGCCCGTGGACAAGGCTTTGGGCAACAGCAAATAGCTGCGCCAATAAATTTGTTTCTGCGATTTGTGAATCTACCACTGGGTGGCGAGTCCAGCAATAGGGAGGGGAGATATTACCCCCTCACTCACACTGGGGCAGAGGTCGACTTAGTTACCCTTACGGGTATCCGGCGGGACCACGAGGAGGTGCGACCTCTGCAGCTATGCCCAGTTAGTAACTATGGCTATTTAATAAACATATAAAATGGTATGTTTCTTTTCTGGGTTAAGTAAAGGTGGCCCGTCCACCTGGTCGAATCCAAATTTGTAGCCCAAATATGGGCAAGACGCGTTATGACGGGTGAACCCCTCCCACCCAAAACCAATTCCACTGTCCAGCTCGAACCACTCAGGGAAGGGGCCTTTATTGTAAAGGTACAAACAATCTGGCTTTGCTTGCGAACATATGTACGATATCTACAGAAGAGAAGAGTGCTCTGGATGCCAGGGCCCGGGCTAGTCTCCCTAGCCTCGTTTTAGAGAGTCCCAAGGCCTGTAGCAATTCAGAGTTCCTCTCATACCATTTCCCCCGCGCTCCTAAGGGGAAACCAGTGAACTCTACAGATGTTACATTAGTGAGGTCACAAATCTGTGGAAGAAGGATACTTTTTTGCCTTCTCCACAGCGGCCCCTTTCAGTGAAGAATTGCTGTGCTCGTATCTCACTGTTACGTCCACTACAAGTGCCTTAGCATCCTTCACAAAGATTAAATCAGGCTTAAATAACTCATTTTCTTCATCTCTCAAATGCGGCTCCTGGAAAACCGTCCAATTCTCCCTCTTAGCTTCTCGGCTAAGGGTTTCGCAGATGAAATTATGCCTTTTAATTCTGGCGTCCTGAGTAATTGGGCATTTTCCGATGACATGGGACGCTGATTCATATTCGGCGCCGCAGTGTCTGCAGGATCGAACACAGACATCGTGTCTACCCCTTGCTAAGAATTCCCGAGTGGGGTAGACCTTCGCTCTTAATTGCAGCGCCGTTATGAGTTTTCTGTGAGGGATGCTGCGGTAATGCATCAACCAGTCATTACTGATCTTATCATTCTCAAAATTTTCGATCCCATGGCCCTGGGCAACCAGATGTTTCCATTTATTGAATTCCACCTTCCGCCAGTCACAGGGCCTAGGAAGGCGAAGCTTGGAACGTGGTGCCTCCCACTCAGACAAGGCTTCACTCCCCTCGCTAGCGACTTCCATCAATGGGATGGGGTCCCAAATTTGGGGGACGGACTCTCGTACACCCCCAGCTTTAACCCATAATTTCTCATGTATCAATTCTAGATGTTCACCCTTCAAAAAAGAAACCAAGGTCCCATCCGAAGATTGAGCTAATCTGTGCAATCTTCGCGCTTGAATACTAGGTATAAGCGCCGCCAATTTGATAAACCCCAGCCCTCCGTCTTTAAATCTCGAATACAGGATGGCATCACATGTACAAGTTGGGAGATGAAGCCGCTCCTTGACCGATTTTTTTTATCATCAAGTCAAGGGATTCGAGGAGCCCAGTTTTTACATTGGTATGGTCAGCCAGATATATCAGTCTAGGGATGGTATATGTCCTATCGGCTTTCTGAAGAGGTTTAAGTGGTGCGCTACCAATCCGATGAAGCCATTCTTCAAGTTTCGTAGGAAGGCCAGGATCAGCGAAACCGGTCCAAGGGTCAATCTGTGTGCCAAGATATTTCTCTGAGCTTCCCGGGTTGATCATGTTGAGGGGAGTCCCTCCAACTTGCCAAGCAGGACAGTCACTGATGGTATACGCGTCCTTGGTCGGCTTGATGTAAAAGCCGTGGCATTTCTCTTCTTGAGTTCGGAGACCAGTAAGCTCACAAAAGGTCTCCAAAATTTTGATGTTATAACACATGCCTTCCCATGAGTCGCTCAGAAGCACCAGATCATCTGCGAAGGCCATGGCCGTAATCTTAAATCCACCAAGATGGAATCCACACCCTTCCGTTTCCAGTTTACATAGGAGAGGATCCAGCGCCAGGTTGAATAACAAAAGTGACATTGGGTTGCCCTGTTTAACACCGGAGCAGGTGTTAATGGGGTCTGTTTTCCCATTCTTGGCGACGATGTACGTCTTAATATTCCTGTACATCTCACCAATTAGATGGATTATATGGGAATCAACTCCCCTCTTAACCAAACCAGCTATAATATGCTGCTGGCAAACGGTATCAAATGCCTTGGCAATATCCACAAATACCACCCCCAAACTTCTATGTTCCTGTTTTGCCTTCTTAACCAAAAGCTGTAACAGCTTAAGGTTCTCAGAACAGCCTGATGCGCTGATAAAACCCCGTTGTCTGGGGTTAATGGGACATGCACGGGCCAGTCTCGCATTCGCGATCCTGGAGAACAACCTAAACACCACTGAAGCAATGGTGATAGGCCTCCAGTTGTTGATATCACCAGGTTTCTCCTCATTGGATGACTTGGGTATCAAAACTGTCAGGCAGTCCCGCAGCGCGTCCGGTAAAGTTCCGGTGGCAAGCCAGAGGTTGAAGATCTCTGTCAACTGGGAGAACTTAGGGTCTATTTTAATAAGATGACCCAGAGCAATCCCATCTGGCCCAGGAGCGGAGGTTTTACACATCTCATTCAAGTTCTTACCAGTCTCTCTCTGAAATCAGGTCTCGAAACATGGTGTTATCCGCCTCCCTATATACTGGGAAGGATTCAAGACCACTAAAACAGACAGATGTTTCCCATCTCTCTTTAAATGTGCACTGTGGATAACACCAGATGGTATTTGGCACTGCAGGGCTTCCGTGTTATCCAAAATAACCCGTGCCAACCTCCCTCTATGTATCTGAAACAACCTCTGATATCTCAGATATTTTCCTCGCTTAACGGCCCTTTTCTGCATCCGTTTAGTTGTCACCCCGGATGCTTTTTGGCCTCGAGGCCCCCGGGGCCTTCGCGGCTTAGACACTTTATGGTTAAGCCTATCCTGGCTATCCCGAAACTTCTCATACACTTCGTTCACCACTGATTGCGGATCTTGCCCCTGCATTATTTTCTCAAAGGCCTCCTGACACACGGTGAACTCGCCGGCCGATAGCTTCAGCTTGATGATATCATGATAGTGGAGCACCAAGCGTCCCTCACTTTGCCCCTTAGCAGATTGGGGAGGTTCTTCTCTGCCTACAGCCCCGCCTTCTCTAAATCGAACTTTCTTTGAGGGACCTTTTCCTAGAAGGCGTCTTTTGTCACTAATCTGCTTTGGCGTCTTAGATGGCAAGTGCTCCGCTATTAGCTGATTGATGTTCCTGCTACCAGCAAACTTAACCACCAATTGATTCAGGAGAGCCTCTTCCTCCTCGGTCCATACCTTCTTATGGGCCCCCCGCAAAGATGTTTCTTTGGGGTGAGAGGCAGCTATCCGTTCCACATTACACACAAGAGGATGTTGTAACCTCTTGTGCTGTCCCAGTCCAATCTTTGTAGCAAAACCTCTAGAGCACACCTCACAGACCCAGCTACCCGTAGGGGCCACAAATCCTTCACCTTTGCACCGAGGGACATGACAGGAGATACTGTGGTATTTCAGATTTTGTTTACCACACTTAGAGCACCTAAACCAGATCTTATTACAGCCATGGGACGTCTTTAGATGGTCTGTTAACCCCAGCGTATTAGTAAACCGGGTCAGACACCTTGGACATGATGGATTTTTGTCCGGGACAGACATAACAGGAGTTCCTGTAATTGTTCCGCCCCCTCTGATCCCGGAGGAGTCCCAGGTGTCATTGGCTCCTCTATTTCTCTTGTTTCACACCCATTTATTTCTTCCTGAACCAGCCCAAAGGGCAAGATTTCATAAGGTTCAGGAAATACAGCCAGACAATCTGCGGTGTTACCCAGATGGCTCCCAACTTCAAGAGCAACTTTGGAGTTTATAAACTCCAAAGGTACAAGATTGATTCTTTCCTCCTCTAACACCACAGATAGTGGTGGAATTCTGGCCTCTCTAACCCACAGATCTAAAGGGTCAGTTTGGGTGGCCGTAGACACGTACCGCAAAGCCACAGATTGTACCATTGTCAAGACCGAGATGGCGTTTGGTCAAATCTAAAAGAGGGTTGTCAGAGTCTGCAGGTGGAACCCTCGACCAACCTGCAGACTGTGTCCAACTAATGCCCGTGGACAAGGCTTTGGGCAACAGCAAATAGCTGCGCCAATAAATTTGTTTCTGCGATTTGTGAATCTACCACTGGGTGGCGAGTCCAGCAATAGGGAGGGGAGATATTACCCCCTCACTCACACTGGGGCAGAGGTCGACTTAGTTACCCTTACGGGTATCCGGCGGGACCACGAGGAGGTGCGACCTCTGCAGCTATGCCCAGTTAGTAACTATGGCTATTTAATAAACATATAAAATGGTATGTTTCTTTTCTGGGTTAAGTAAAGGTGGCCCGTCCACCTGGTCGAATCCAAATTTGTAGCCCAAATATGGGCAAGACGCGTTATGACGGGTGAACCCCTCCCACCCAAAACCAATTCCACTGTCCAGCTCGAACCACTCAGGGAAGGGGCCTTTATTGTAAAGGTACAAACAATCTGGCTTTGCTTGCGAACATATGTACGATATCTACAGAAGAGAAGAGTGCTCTGGATGCCAGGGCCCGGGCTAGTCTCCCTAGCCTCGTTTTAGAGAGTCCCAAGGCCTGTAGCAATTCAGAGTTCCTCTCATACCATTTCCCCCGCGCTCCTAAGGGGAAACCAGTGAACTCTACAGATGTTACATTAGTGAGGTCACAAATCTGTGGAAGAAGGATACTTTTTTGCCTTCTCCACAGCGGCCCCTTTCAGTGAAGAATTGCTGTGCTCGTATCTCACTGTTACGTCCACTACAAGTGCCTTAGCATCCTTCACAAAGATTAAATCAGGCTTAAATAACTCATTTTCTTCATCTCTCAAATGCGGCTCCTGGAAAACCGTCCAATTCTCCCTCTTAGCTTCTCGGCTAAGGGTTTCGCAGATGAAATTATGCCTTTTAATTCTGGCGTCCTGAGTAATTGGGCATTTTCCGATGACATGGGACGCTGATTCATATTCGGCGCCGCAGTGTCTGCAGGATCGAACACAGACATCGTGTCTACCCCTTGCTAAGAATTCCCGAGTGGGGTAGACCTTCGCTCTTAATTGCAGCGCCGTTATGAGTTTTCTGTGAGGGATGCTGCGGTAATGCATCAACCAGTCATTACTGATCTTATCATTCTCAAAATTTTCAATCCCATGGCCCTGGGCAACCAGATGTTTCCATTTATTGAATTCCACCTTCCGCCAGTCACAGGGCCTAGGAAGGCGAAGCTTGGAACGTGGTGCCTCCCACTCAGACAAGGCTTCACTCCCCTCGCTAGCGACTTCCATCAATGGGATGGGGTCCCAAATTTGGGGGACGGACTCTCGTACACCCCCAGCTTTAACCCATAATTTCTCATGTATCAATTCTAGATGTTCACCCTTCAAAAAAGAAACCAAGGTCCCATCCGAAGATTGAGCTAATCTGTGCAATCTTCGCGCTTGAATACTAGGTATAAGCGCCGCCAATTTGATAAACCCCAGCCCTCCGTCTTTAAATCTCGAATACAGGATGGCATCACATGTACAAGTTGGGAGATGAAGCCGCTCCTTGACCGATTTTTTGTATCATCAAGTCAAGGGATTCGAGGAGCCCAGTTTTTACATTGGTATGGTCAGCCAGATATATCAGTCTAGGGATGGTATATGTCCTATCGGCTTTCTGAAGAGGTTTAAGTGGTGCGCTACCAATCCGATGAAGCCATTCTTCAAGTTTCGTAGGAAGGCCAGGATCAGCGAAACCGGTCCAAGGGTCAATCTGTGTGCCAAGATATTTCTCTGAGCTTCCCGGGTTGATCATGTTGAGGGGAGTCCCTCCAACTTGCCAAGCAGGACAGTCACTGATGGTATACGCGTCCTTGGTCGGCTTGATGTAAAAGCCGTGGCATTTCTCTTCTTGAGTTCGGAGACCAGTAAGCTCACAAAAGGTCTCCAAAATTTTGATGTTATAACACATGCCTTCCCATGAGTCGCTCAGAAGCACCAGATCATCTGCGAAGGCCATGGCCGTAATCTTAAATCCACCAAGATGGAATCCACACCCTTCCGTTTCCAGTTTACATAGGAGAGGATCCAGCGCCAGGTTGAATAACAAAAGTGACATTGGGTTGCCCTGTTTAACACCGGAGCAGGTGTTAATGGGGTCTGTTTTCCCATTCTTGGCGACGATGTACGTCTTAATATTCCTGTACATCTCACCAATTAGATGGATTATATGGGAATCAACTCCCCTCTTAACCAAACCAGCTATAATATGCTGCTGGCAAACGGTATCAAATGCCTTGGCAATATCCACAAATACCACCCCCAAACTTCTATGTTCCTGTTTTGCCTTCTTAACCAAAAGCTGTAACAGCTTAAGGTTCTCAGAACAGCCTGATGCGCTGATAAAACCCCGTTGTCTGGGGTTAATGGGACATGCACGGGCCAGTCTCGCATTCGCGATCCTGGAGAACAACCTAAACACCACTGAAGCAATGGTGATAGGCCTCCAGTTGTTGATATCACCAGGTTTCTCCTCATTGGATGACTTGGGTATCAAAACTGTCAGGCAGTCCCGCAGCGCGTCCGGTAAAGTTCCGGTGGCAAGCCAGAGGTTGAAGATCTCTGTCAACTGGGAGAACTTAGGGTCTATTTTAATAAGATGACCCAGAGCAATCCCATCTGGCCCAGGAGCGGAGGTTTTACACATCTCATTCAAGTTCTTACCAGTCTCTCTCTGAAATCAGGTCTCGAAACATGGTGTTATCCGCCTCCCTATATACTGGGAAGGATTCAAGACCACTAAAACAGACAGATGTTTCCCATCTCTCTTTAAATGTGCACTGTGGATAACACCAGATGGTATTTGGCACTGCAGGGCTTCCGTGTTATCCAAAATAACCCGTGCCAACCTCCCTCTATGTATCTGAAACAACCTCTGATATCTCAGATATTTTCCTCGCTTAACGGCCCTTTTCTGCATCCGTTTAGTTGTCACCCCGGATGCTTTTTGGCCTCGAGGCCCCCGGGGCCTTCGCGGCTTAGACACTTTATGGTTAAGCCTATCCTGGCTATCCCGAAACTTCTCATACACTTCGTTCACCACTGATTGCGGATCTTGCCCCTGCATTATTTTCTCAAAGGCCTCCTGACACACGGTGAACTCGCCGGCCGATAGCTTCAGCTTGATGATATCATGATAGTGGAGCACCAAGCGTCCCTCACTTTGCCCCTTAGCAGATTGGGGAGGTTCTTCTCTGCCTACAGCCCCGCCTTCTCTAAATCGAACTTTCTTTGAGGGACCTTTTCCTAGAAGGCGTCTTTTGTCACTAATCTGCTTTGGCGTCTTAGATGGCAAGTGCTCCGCTATTAGCTGATTGATGTTCCTGCTACCAGCAAACTTAACCACCAATTGATTCAGGAGAGCCTCTTCCTCCTCGGTCCATACCTTCTTATGGGCCCCCCGCAAAGATGTTTCTTTGGGGTGAGAGGCAGCTATCCGTTCCACATTACACACAAGAGGATGTTGTAACCTCTTGTGCTGTCCCAGTCCAATCTTTGTAGCAAAACCTCTAGAGCACACCTCACAGACCCAGCTACCCGTAGGGGCCACAAATCCTTCACCTTTGCACCGAGGGACATGACAGGAGATACTGTGGTATTTCAGATTTTGTTTACCACACTTAGAGCACCTAAACCAGATCTTATTACAGCCATGGGACGTCTTTAGATGGTCTGTTAACCCCAGCGTATTAGTAAACCGGGTCAGACACCTTGGACATGATGGATTTTTGTCCGGGACAGACATAACAGGAGTTCCTGTAATTGTTCCGCCCCCTCTGATCCCGGAGGAGTCCCAGGTGTCATTGGCTCCTCTATTTCTCTTGTTTCACACCCATTTATTTCTTCCTGAACCAGCCCAAAGGGCAAGATTTCATAAGGTTCAGGAAATACAGCCAGACAATCTGCGGTGTTACCCAGATGGCTCCCAACTTCAAGAGCAACTTTGGAGTTTATAAACTCCAAAGGTACAAGATTGATTCTTTCCTCCTCTAACACCACAGATAGTGGTGGAATTCTGGCCTCTCTAACCCACAGATCTAAAGGGTCAGTTTGGGTGGCCGTAGACACGTACCGCAAAGCCACAGATTGTACCATTGTCAAGACCGAGATGGCGTTTGGTCAAATCTAAAAGAGGGTTGTCAGAGTCTGCAGGTGGAACCCTCGACCAACCTGCAGACTGTGTCCAACTAATGCCCGTGGACAAGGCTTTGGGCAACAGCAAATAGCTGCGCCAATAAATTTGTTTCTGCGATTTGTGAATCTACCACTGGGTGGCGAGTCCAGCAATAGGGAGGGGAGATATTACCCCCTCACTCACACTGGGGCAGAGGTCGACTTAGTTACCCTTACGGGTATCCGGCGGGACCACGAGGAGGTGCGACCTCTGCAGCTATGCCCAGTTAGTAACTATGGCTATTTAATAAACATATAAAATGGTATGTTTCTTTTCTGGGTTAAGTAAAGGTGGCCCGTCCACCTGGTCGAATCCAAATTTGTAGCCCAAATATGGGCAAGACGCGTTATGACGGGTGAACCCCTCCCACCCAAAACCAATTCCACTGTCCAGCTCGAACCACTCAGGGAAGGGGCCTTTATTGTAAAGGTACAAACAATCTGGCTTTGCTTGCGAACATATGTACGATATCTACAGAAGAGAAGAGTGCTCTGGATGCCAGGGCCCGGGCTAGTCTCCCTAGCCTCGTTTTAGAGAGTCCCAAGGCCTGTAGCAATTCAGAGTTCCTCTCATACCATTTCCCCCGCGCTCCTAAGGGGAAACCAGTGAACTCTACAGATGTTACATTAGTGAGGTCACAAATCTGTGGAAGAAGGATACTTTTTTGCCTTCTCCACAGCGGCCCCTTTCAGTGAAGAATTGCTGTGCTCGTATCTCACTGTTACGTCCACTACAAGTGCCTTAGCATCCTTCACAAAGATTAAATCAGGCTTAAATAACTCATTTTCTTCATCTCTCAAATGCGGCTCCTGGAAAACCGTCCAATTCTCCCTCTTAGCTTCTCGGCTAAGGGTTTCGCAGATGAAATTATGCCTTTTAATTCTGGCGTCCTGAGTAATTGGGCATTTTCCGATGACATGGGACGCTGATTCATATTCGGCGCCGCAGTGTCTGCAGGATCGAACACAGACATCGTGTCTACCCCTTGCTAAGAATTCCCGAGTGGGGTAGACCTTCGCTCTTAATTGCAGCGCCGTTATGAGTTTTCTGTGAGGGATGCTGCGGTAATGCATCAACCAGTCATTACTGATCTTATCATTCTCAAAATTTTCGATCCCATGGCCCTGGGCAACCAGATGTTTCCATTTATTGAATTCCACCTTCCGCCAGTCACAGGGCCTAGGAAGGCGAAGCTTGGAACGTGGTGCCTCCCACTCAGACAAGGCTTCACTCCCCTCGCTAGCGACTTCCATCAATGGGATGGGGTCCCAAATTTGGGGGACGGACTCTCGTACACCCCCAGCTTTAACCCATAATTTCTCATGTATCAATTCTAGATGTTCACCCTTCAAAAAAGAAACCAAGGTCCCATCCGAAGATTGAGCTAATCTGTGCAATCTTCGCGCTTGAATACTAGGTATAAGCGCCGCCAATTTGATAAACCCCAGCCCTCCGTCTTTAAATCTCGAATACAGGATGGCATCACATGTACAAGTTGGGAGATGAAGCCGCTCCTTGACCGATTTTTTTTATCATCAAGTCAAGGGATTCGAGGAGCCCAGTTTTTACATTGGTATGGTCAGCCAGATATATCAGTCTAGGGATGGTATATGTCCTATCGGCTTTCTGAAGAGGTTTAAGTGGTGCGCTACCAATCCGATGAAGCCATTCTTCAAGTTTCGTAGGAAGGCCAGGATCAGCGAAACCGGTCCAAGGGTCAATCTGTGTGCCAAGATATTTCTCTGAGCTTCCCGGGTTGATCATGTTGAGGGGAGTCCCTCCAACTTGCCAAGCAGGACAGTCACTGATGGTATACGCGTCCTTGGTCGGCTTGATGTAAAAGCCGTGGCATTTCTCTTCTTGAGTTCGGAGACCAGTAAGCTCACAAAAGGTCTCCAAAATTTTGATGTTATAACACATGCCTTCCCATGAGTCGCTCAGAAGCACCAGATCATCTGCGAAGGCCATGGCCGTAATCTTAAATCCACCAAGATGGAATCCACACCCTTCCGTTTCCAGTTTACATAGGAGAGGATCCAGCGCCAGGTTGAATAACAAAAGTGACATTGGGTTGCCCTGTTTAACACCGGAGCAGGTGTTAATGGGGTCTGTTTTCCCATTCTTGGCGACGATGTACGTCTTAATATTCCTGTACATCTCACCAATTAGATGGATTATATGGGAATCAACTCCCCTCTTAACCAAACCAGCTATAATATGCTGCTGGCAAACGGTATCAAATGCCTTGGCAATATCCACAAATACCACCCCCAAACTTCTATGTTCCTGTTTTGCCTTCTTAACCAAAAGCTGTAACAGCTTAAGGTTCTCAGAACAGCCTGATGCGCTGATAAAACCCCGTTGTCTGGGGTTAATGGGACATGCACGGGCCAGTCTCGCATTCGCGATCCTGGAGAACAACCTAAACACCACTGAAGCAATGGTGATAGGCCTCCAGTTGTTGATATCACCAGGTTTCTCCTCATTGGATGACTTGGGTATCAAAACTGTCAGGCAGTCCCGCAGCGCGTCCGGTAAAGTTCCGGTGGCAAGCCAGAGGTTGAAGATCTCTGTCAACTGGGAGAACTTAGGGTCTATTTTAATAAGATGACCCAGAGCAATCCCATCTGGCCCAGGAGCGGAGGTTTTACACATCTCATTCAAGTTCTTACCAGTCTCTCTCTGAAATCAGGTCTCGAAACATGGTGTTATCCGCCTCCCTATATACTGGGAAGGATTCAAGACCACTAAAACAGACAGATGTTTCCCATCTCTCTTTAAATGTGCACTGTGGATAACACCAGATGGTATTTGGCACTGCAGGGCTTCCGTGTTATCCAAAATAACCCGTGCCAACCTCCCTCTATGTATCTGAAACAACCTCTGATATCTCAGATATTTTCCTCGCTTAACGGCCCTTTTCTGCATCCGTTTAGTTGTCACCCCGGATGCTTTTTGGCCTCGAGGCCCCCGGGGCCTTCGCGGCTTAGACACTTTATGGTTAAGCCTATCCTGGCTATCCCGAAACTTCTCATACACTTCGTTCACCACTGATTGCGGATCTTGCCCCTGCATTATTTTCTCAAAGGCCTCCTGACACACGGTGAACTCGCCGGCCGATAGCTTCAGCTTGATGATATCATGATAGTGGAGCACCAAGCGTCCCTCACTTTGCCCCTTAGCAGATTGGGGAGGTTCTTCTCTGCCTACAGCCCCGCCTTCTCTAAATCGAACTTTCTTTGAGGGACCTTTTCCTAGAAGGCGTCTTTTGTCACTAATCTGCTTTGGCGTCTTAGATGGCAAGTGCTCCGCTATTAGCTGATTGATGTTCCTGCTACCAGCAAACTTAACCACCAATTGATTCAGGAGAGCCTCTTCCTCCTCGGTCCATACCTTCTTATGGGCCCCCCGCAAAGATGTTTCTTTGGGGTGAGAGGCAGCTATCCGTTCCACATTACACACAAGAGGATGTTGTAACCTCTTGTGCTGTCCCAGTCCAATCTTTGTAGCAAAACCTCTAGAGCACACCTCACAGACCCAGCTACCCGTAGGGGCCACAAATCCTTCACCTTTGCACCGAGGGACATGACAGGAGATACTGTGGTATTTCAGATTTTGTTTACCACACTTAGAGCACCTAAACCAGATCTTATTACAGCCATGGGACGTCTTTAGATGGTCTGTTAACCCCAGCGTATTAGTAAACCGGGTCAGACACCTTGGACATGATGGATTTTTGTCCGGGACAGACATAACAGGAGTTCCTGTAATTGTTCCGCCCCCTCTGATCCCGGAGGAGTCCCAGGTGTCATTGGCTCCTCTATTTCTCTTGTTTCACACCCATTTATTTCTTCCTGAACCAGCCCAAAGGGCAAGATTTCATAAGGTTCAGGAAATACAGCCAGACAATCTGCGGTGTTACCCAGATGGCTCCCAACTTCAAGAGCAACTTTGGAGTTTATAAACTCCAAAGGTACAAGATTGATTCTTTCCTCCTCTAACACCACAGATAGTGGTGGAATTCTGGCCTCTCTAACCCACAGATCTAAAGGGTCAGTTTGGGTGGCCGTAGACACGTACCGCAAAGCCACAGATTGTACCATTGTCAAGACCGAGATGGCGTTTGGTCAAATCTAAAAGAGGGTTGTCAGAGCCTGCAGGTGGAACCCTCGACCAACCTGCAGACTGTGTCCAACTAATGCCCGTGGACAAGGCTTTGGGCAACAGCAAATAGCTGCGCCAATAAATTTGTTTCTGCGATTTGTGAATCTACCACTGGGTGGCGAGTCCAGCAATAGGGAGGGGAGATATTACCCCCTCACTCACACTGGGGCAGAGGTCGACTTAGTTACCCTTACGGGTATCCGGCGGGACCACGAGGAGGTGCGACCTCTGCAGCTATGCCGAGTTAGTAACTATGGCTATTTAATAAACATATAAAATGGTATGTTTCTTTTCTGGGTTAAGTAAAGGTGGCCCGTCCACCTGGTCGAATCCAAATTTGTAGCCCAAATATGGGCAAGACGCGTTATGACGGGTGAACCCCTCCCACCCAAAACCAATTCCACTGTCCAGCTCGAACCACTCAGGGAAGGGGCCTTTATTGTAAAGGTACAAACAATCTGGCTTTGCTTGCGAACATATGTACGATATCTACAGAAGAGAAGAGTGCTCTGGATGCCAGGGCCCGGGCTAGTCTCCCTAGCCTCGTTTTAGAGAGTCCCAAGGCCTGTAGCAATTCAGAGTTCCTCTCATACCATTTCCCCCGCGCTCCTAAGGGGAAACCAGTGAACTCTACAGATGTTACATTAGTGAGGTCACAAATCTGTGGAAGAAGGATACTTTTTTGCCTTCTCCACAGCGGCCCCTTTCAGTGAAGAATTGCTGTGCTCGTATCTCACTGTTACGTCCACTACAAGTGCCTTAGCATCCTTCACAAAGATTAAATCAGGCTTAAATAACTCATTTTCTTCATCTCTCAAATGCGGCTCCTGGAAAACCGTCCAATTCTCCCTCTTAGCTTCTCGGCTAAGGGTTTCGCAGATGAAATTATGCCTTTTAATTCTGGCGTCCTGAGTAATTGGGCATTTTCCGATGACATGGGACGCTGATTCATATTCGGCGCCGCAGTGTCTGCAGGATCGAACACAGACATCGTGTCTACCCCTTGCTAAGAATTCCCGAGTGGGGTAGACCTTCGCTCTTAATTGCAGCGCCGTTATGAGTTTTCTGTGAGGGATGCTGCGGTAATGCATCAACCAGTCATTACTGATCTTATCATTCTCAAAATTTTCGATCCCATGGCCCTGGGCAACCAGATGTTTCCATTTATTGAATTCCACCTTCCGCCAGTCACAGGGCCTAGGAAGGCGAAGCTTGGAACGTGGTGCCTCCCACTCAGACAAGGCTTCACTCCCCTCGCTAGCGACTTCCATCAATGGGATGGGGTCCCAAATTTGGGGGACGGACTCTCGTACACCCCCAGCTTTAACCCATAATTTCTCATGTATCAATTCTAGATGTTCACCCTTCAAAAAAGAAACCAAGGTCCCATCCGAAGATTGAGCTAATCTGTGCAATCTTCGCGCTTGAATACTAGGTATAAGCGCCGCCAATTTGATAAACCCCAGCCCTCCGTCTTTAAATCTCGAATACAGGATGGCATCACATGTACAAGTTGGGAGATGAAGCCGCTCCTTGACCGATTTTTTTTATCATCAAGTCAAGGGATTCGAGGAGCCCAGTTTTTACATTGGTATGGTCAGCCAGATATATCAGTCTAGGGATGGTATATGTCCTATCGGCTTTCTGAAGAGGTTTAAGTGGTGCGCTACCAATCCGATGAAGCCATTCTTCAAGTTTCGTAGGAAGGCCAGGATCAGCGAAACCGGTCCAAGGGTCAATCTGTGTGCCAAGATATTTCTCTGAGCTTCCCGGGTTGATCATGTTGAGGGGAGTCCCTCCAACTTGCCAAGCAGGACAGTCACTGATGGTATACGCGTCCTTGGTCGGCTTGATGTAAAAGCCGTGGCATTTCTCTTCTTGAGTTCGGAGACCAGTAAGCTCACAAAAGGTCTCCAAAATTTTGATGTTATAACACATGCCTTCCCATGAGTCGCTCAGAAGCACCAGATCATCTGCGAAGGCCATGGCCGTAATCTTAAATCCACCAAGATGGAATCCACACCCTTCCGTTTCCAGTTTACATAGGAGAGGATCCAGCGCCAGGTTGAATAACAAAAGTGACATTGGGTTGCCCTGTTTAACACCGGAGCAGGTGTTAATGGGGTCTGTTTTCCCATTCTTGGCGACGATGTACGTCTTAATATTCCTGTACATCTCACCAATTAGATGGATTATATGGGAATCAACTCCCCTCTTAACCAAACCAGCTATAATATGCTGCTGGCAAACGGTATCAAATGCCTTGGCAATATCCACAAATACCACCCCCAAACTTCTATGTTCCTGTTTTGCCTTCTTAACCAAAAGCTGTAACAGCTTAAGGTTCTCAGAACAGCCTGATGCGCTGATAAAACCCCGTTGTCTGGGGTTAATGGGACATGCACGGGCCAGTCTCGCATTCGCGATCCTGGAGAACAACCTAAACACCACTGAAGCAATGGTGATAGGCCTCCAGTTGTTGATATCACCAGGTTTCTCCTCATTGGATGACTTGGGTATCAAAACTGTCAGGCAGTCCCGCAGCGCGTCCGGTAAAGTTCCGGTGGCAAGCCAGAGGTTGAAGATCTCTGTCAACTGGGAGAACTTAGGGTCTATTTTAATAAGATGACCCAGAGCAATCCCATCTGGCCCAGGAGCGGAGGTTTTACACATCTCATTCAAGTTCTTACCAGTCTCTCTCTGAAATCAGGTCTCGAAACATGGTGTTATCCGCCTCCCTATATACTGGGAAGGATTCAAGACCACTAAAACAGACAGATGTTTCCCATCTCTCTTTAAATGTGCACTGTGGATAACACCAGATGGTATTTGGCACTGCAGGGCTTCCGTGTTATCCAAAATAACCCGTGCCAACCTCCCTCTATGTATCTGAAACAACCTCTGATATCTCAGATATTTTCCTCGCTTAACGGCCCTTTTCTGCATCCGTTTAGTTGTCACCCCGGATGCTTTTTGGCCTCGAGGCCCCCGGGGCCTTCGCGGCTTAGACACTTTATGGTTAAGCCTATCCTGGCTATCCCGAAACTTCTCATACACTTCGTTCACCACTGATTGCGGATCTTGCCCCTGCATTATTTTCTCAAAGGCCTCCTGACACACGGTGAACTCGCCGGCCGATAGCTTCAGCTTGATGATATCATGATAGTGGAGCACCAAGCGTCCCTCACTTTGCCCCTTAGCAGATTGGGGAGGTTCTTCTCTGCCTACAGCCCCGCCTTCTCTAAATCGAACTTTCTTTGAGGGACCTTTTCCTAGAAGGCGTCTTTTGTCACTAATCTGCTTTGGCGTCTTAGATGGCAAGTGCTCCGCTATTAGCTGATTGATGTTCCTGCTACCAGCAAACTTAACCACCAATTGATTCAGGAGAGCCTCTTCCTCCTCGGTCCATACCTTCTTATGGGCCCCCCGCAAAGATGTTTCTTTGGGGTGAGAGGCAGCTATCCGTTCCACATTACACACA
Organism: Aphelocoma coerulescens; assembly: GCF_041296385.1. NCBI lineage: Eukaryota > Metazoa > Chordata > Aves > Passeriformes > Corvidae > Aphelocoma > Aphelocoma coerulescens. The sequence goes on along the minus strand of NW_027183981.1, from coordinate 2,238,142 downwards.
AGAGGATGTTGTAACCTCTTGTGCTGTCCCAGTCCAATCTTTGTAGCAAAACCTCTAGAGCACACCTCACAGACCCAGCTACCCGTAGGGGCCACAAATCCTTCACCTTTGCACCGAGGGACATGACAGGAGATACTGTGGTATTTCAGATTTTGTTTACCACACTTAGAGCACCTAAACCAGATCTTATTACAGCCATGGGACGTCTTTAGATGGTCTGTTAACCCCAGCGTATTAGTAAACCGGGTCAGACACCTTGGACATGATGGATTTTTGTCCGGGACAGACATAACAGGAGTTCCTGTAATTGTTCCGCCCCCTCTGATCCCGGAGGAGTCCCAGGTGTCATTGGCTCCTCTATTTCTCTTGTTTCACACCCATTTATTTCTTCCTGAACCAGCCCAAAGGGCAAGATTTCATAAGGTTCAGGAAATACAGCCAGACAATCTGCGGTGTTACCCAGATGGCTCCCAACTTCAAGAGCAACTTTGGAGTTTATAAACTCCAAAGGTACAAGATTGATTCTTTCCTCCTCTAACACCACAGATAGTGGTGGAATTCTGGCCTCTCTAACCCACAGATCTAAAGGGTCAGTTTGGGTGGCCGTAGACACGTACCGCAAAGCCACAGATTGTACCATTGTCAAGACCGAGATGGCGTTTGGTCAAATCTAAAAGAGGGTTGTCAGAGTCTGCAGGTGGAACCCTCGACCAACCTGCAGACTGTGTCCAACTAATGCCCGTGGACAAGGCTTTGGGCAACAGCAAATAGCTGCGCCAATAAATTTGTTTCTGCGATTTGTGAATCTACCACTGGGTGGCGAGTCCAGCAATAGGGAGGGGAGATATTACCCCCTCACTCACACTGGGGCAGAGGTCGACTTAGTTACCCTTACGGGTATCCGGCGGGACCACGAGGAGGTGCGACCTCTGCAGCTATGCCCAGTTAGTAACTATGGCTATTTAATAAACATATAAAATGGTATGTTTCTTTTCTGGGTTAAGTAAAGGTGGCCCGTCCACCTGGTCGAATCCAAATTTGTAGCCCAAATATGGGCAAGACGCGTTATGACGGGTGAACCCCTCCCACCCAAAACCAATTCCACTGTCCAGCTCGAACCACTCAGGGAAGGGGCCTTTATTGTAAAGGTACAAACAATCTGGCTTTGCTTGCGAACATATGTACGATATCTACAGAAGAGAAGAGTGCTCTGGATGCCAGGGCCCGGGCTAGTCTCCCTAGCCTCGTTTTAGAGAGTCCCAAGGCCTGTAGCAATTCAGAGTTCCTCTCATACCATTTCCCCCGCGCTCCTAAGGGGAAACCAGTGAACTCTACAGATGTTACATTAGTGAGGTCACAAATCTGTGGAAGAAGGATACTTTTTTGCCTTCTCCACAGCGGCCCCTTTCAGTGAAGAATTGCTGTGCTCGTATCTCACTGTTACGTCCACTACAAGTGCCTTAGCATCCTTCACAAAGATTAAATCAGGCTTAAATAACTCATTTTCTTCATCTCTCAAATGCGGCTCCTGGAAAACCGTCCAATTCTCCCTCTTAGCTTCTCGGCTAAGGGTTTCGCAGATGAAATTATGCCTTTTAATTCTGGCGTCCTGAGTAATTGGGCATTTTCCGATGACATGGGACGCTGATTCATATTCGGCGCCGCAGTGTCTGCAGGATCGAACACAGACATCGTGTCTACCCCTTGCTAAGAATTCCCGAGTGGGGTAGACCTTCGCTCTTAATTGCAGCGCCGTTATGAGTTTTCTGTGAGGGATGCTGCGGTAATGCATCAACCAGTCATTACTGATCTTATCATTCTCAAAATTTTCGATCCCATGGCCCTGGGCAACCAGATGTTTCCATTTATTGAATTCCACCTTCCGCCAGTCACAGGGCCTAGGAAGGCGAAGCTTGGAACGTGGTGCCTCCCACTCAGACAAGGCTTCACTCCCCTCGCTAGCGACTTCCATCAATGGGATGGGGTCCCAAATTTGGGGGACGGACTCTCGTACACCCCCAGCTTTAACCCATAATTTCTCATGTATCAATTCTAGATGTTCACCCTTCAAAAAAGAAACCAAGGTCCCATCCGAAGATTGAGCTAATCTGTGCAATCTTCGCGCTTGAATACTAGGTATAAGCGCCGCCAATTTGATAAACCCCAGCCCTCCGTCTTTAAATCTCGAATACAGGATGGCATCACATGTACAAGTTGGGAGATGAAGCCGCTCCTTGACCGATTTTTTTTATCATCAAGTCAAGGGATTCGAGGAGCCCAGTTTTTACATTGGTATGGTCAGCCAGATATATCAGTCTAGGGATGGTATATGTCCTATCGGCTTTCTGAAGAGGTTTAAGTGGTGCGCTACCAATCCGATGAAGCCATTCTTCAAGTTTCGTAGGAAGGCCAGGATCAGCGAAACCGGTCCAAGGGTCAATCTGTGTGCCAAGATATTTCTCTGAGCTTCCCGGGTTGATCATGTTGAGGGGAGTCCCTCCAACTTGCCAAGCAGGACAGTCACTGATGGTATACGCGTCCTTGGTCGGCTTGATGTAAAAGCCGTGGCATTTCTCTTCTTGAGTTCGGAGACCAGTAAGCTCACAAAAGGTCTCCAAAATTTTGATGTTATAACACATGCCTTCCCATGAGTCGCTCAGAAGCACCAGATCATCTGCGAAGGCCATGGCCGTAATCTTAAATCCACCAAGATGGAATCCACACCCTTCCGTTTCCAGTTTACATAGGAGAGGATCCAGCGCCAGGTTGAATAACAAAAGTGACATTGGGTTGCCCTGTTTAACACCGGAGCAGGTGTTAATGGGGTCTGTTTTCCCATTCTTGGCGACGATGTACGTCTTAATATTCCTGTACATCTCACCAATTAGATGGATTATATGGGAATCAACTCCCCTCTTAACCAAACCAGCTATAATATGCTGCTGGCAAACGGTATCAAATGCCTTGGCAATATCCACAAATACCACCCCCAAACTTCTATGTTCCTGTTTTGCCTTCTTAACCAAAAGCTGTAACAGCTTAAGGTTCTCAGAACAGCCTGATGCGCTGATAAAACCCCGTTGTCTGGGGTTAATGGGACATGCACGGGCCAGTCTCGCATTCGCGATCCTGGAGAACAACCTAAACACCACTGAAGCAATGGTGATAGGCCTCCAGTTGTTGATATCACCAGGTTTCTCCTCATTGGATGACTTGGGTATCAAAACTGTCAGGCAGTCCCGCAGCGCGTCCGGTAAAGTTCCGGTGGCAAGCCAGAGGTTGAAGATCTCTGTCAACTGGGAGAACTTAGGGTCTATTTTAATAAGATGACCCAGAGCAATCCCATCTGGCCCAGGAGCGGAGGTTTTACACATCTCATTCAAGTTCTTACCAGTCTCTCTCTGAAATCAGGTCTCGAAACATGGTGTTATCCGCCTCCCTATATACTGGGAAGGATTCAAGACCACTAAAACAGACAGATGTTTCCCATCTCTCTTTAAATGTGCACTGTGGATAACACCAGATGGTATTTGGCACTGCAGGGCTTCCGTGTTATCCAAAATAACCCGTGCCAACCTCCCTCTATGTATCTGAAACAACCTCTGATATCTCAGATATTTTCCTCGCTTAACGGCCCTTTTCTGCATCCGTTTAGTTGTCACCCCGGATGCTTTTTGGCCTCGAGGCCCCCGGGGCCTTCGCGGCTTAGACACTTTATGGTTAAGCCTATCCTGGCTATCCCGAAACTTCTCATACACTTCGTTCACCACTGATTGCGGATCTTGCCCCTGCATTATTTTCTCAAAGGCCTCCTGACACACGGTGAACTCGCCTGCCGATAGCTTCAGCTTGATGATATCATGATAGTGGAGCACCAAGCGTCCCTCACTTTGCCCCTTAGCAGATTGGGGAGGTTCTTCTCTGCCTACAGCCCCGCCTTCTCTAAATCGAACTTTCTTTGAGGGACCTTTTCCTAGAAGGCGTCTTTTGTCACTAATCTGCTTTGGCGTCTTAGATGGCAAGTGCTCCGCTATTAGCTGATTGATGTTCCTGCTACCAGCAAACTTAACCACCAATTGATTCAGGAGAGCCTCTTCCTCCTCGGTCCATACCTTCTTATGGGCCCCCCGCAAAGATGTTTCTTTGGGGTGAGAGGCAGCTATCCGTTCCACATTACACACAAGAGGATGTTGTAACCTCTTGTGCTGTCCCAGTCCAATCTTTGTAGCAAAACCTCTAGAGCACACCTCACAGACCCAGCTACCCGTAGGGGCCACAAATCCTTCACCTTTGCACCGAGGGACATGACAGGAGATACTGTGGTATTTCAGATTTTGTTTACCACACTTAGAGCACCTAAACCAGATCTTATTACAGCCATGGGACGTCTTTAGATGGTCTGTTAACCCCAGCGTATTAGTAAACCGGGTCAGACACCTTGGACATGATGGATTTTTGTCCGGGACAGACATAACAGGAGTTCCTGTAATTGTTCCGCCCCCTCTGATCCCGGAGGAGTCCCAGGTGTCATTGGCTCCTCTATTTCTCTTGTTTCACACCCATTTATTTCTTCCTGAACCAGCCCAAAGGGCAAGATTTCATAAGGTTCAGGAAATACAGCCAGACAATCTGCGGTGTTACCCAGATGGCTCCCAACTTCAAGAGCAACTTTGGAGTTTATAAACTCCAAAGGTACAAGATTGATTCTTTCCTCCTCTAACACCACAGATAGTGGTGGAATTCTGGCCTCTCTAACCCACAGATCTAAAGGGTCAGTTTGGGTGGCCGTAGACACGTACCGCAAAGCCACAGATTGTACCATTGTCAAGACCGAGATGGCGTTTGGTCAAATCTAAAAGAGGGTTGTCAGAGTCTGCAGGTGGAACCCTCGACCAACCTGCAGACTGTGTCCAACTAATGCCCGTGGACAAGGCTTTGGGCAACAGCAAATAGCTGCGCCAATAAATTTGTTTCTGCGATTTGTGAATCTACCACTGGGTGGCGAGTCCAGCAATAGGGAGGGGAGATATTACCCCCTCACTCACACTGGGGCAGAGGTCGACTTAGTTACCCTTACGGGTATCCGGCGGGACCACGAGGAGGTGCGACCTCTGCAGCTATGCCCAGTTAGTAACTATGGCTATTTAATAAACATATAAAATGGTATGTTTCTTTTCTGGGTTAAGTAAAGGTGGCCCGTCCACCTGGTCGAATCCAAATTTGTAGCCCAAATATGGGCAAGACGCGTTATGACGGGTGAACCCCTCCCACCCAAAACCAATTCCACTGTCCAGCTCGAACCACTCAGGGAAGGGGCCTTTATTGTAAAGGTACAAACAATCTGGCTTTGCTTGCGAACATATGTACGATATCTACAGAAGAGAAGAGTGCTCTGGATGCCAGGGCCCGGGCTAGTCTCCCTAGCCTCGTTTTAGAGAGTCCCAAGGCCTGTAGCAATTCAGAGTTCCTCTCATACCATTTCCCCCGCGCTCCTAAGGGGAAACCAGTGAACTCTACAGATGTTACATTAGTGAGGTCACAAATCTGTGGAAGAAGGATACTTTTTTGCCTTCTCCACAGCGGCCCCTTTCAGTGAAGAATTGCTGTGCTCGTATCTCACTGTTACGTCCACTACAAGTGCCTTAGCATCCTTCACAAAGATTAAATCAGGCTTAAATAACTCATTTTCTTCATCTCTCAAATGCGGCTCCTGGAAAACCGTCCAATTCTCCCTCTTAGCTTCTCGGCTAAGGGTTTCGCAGATGAAATTATGCCTTTTAATTCTGGCGTCCTGAGTAATTGGGCATTTTCCGATGACATGGGACGCTGATTCATATTCGGCGCCGCAGTGTCTGCAGGATCGAACACAGACATCGTGTCTACCCCTTGCTAAGAATTCCCGAGTGGGGTAGACCTTCGCTCTTAATTGCAGCGCCGTTATGAGTTTTCTGTGAGGCATGCTGCGGTAATGCATCAACCAGTCATTACTGATCTTATCATTCTCAAAATTTTCGATCCCATGGCCCTGGGCAACCAGATGTTTCCATTTATTGAATTCCACCTTCCGCCAGTCACAGGGCCTAGGAAGGCGAAGCTTGGAACGTGGTGCCTCCCACTCAGACAAGGCTTCACTCCCCTCGCTAGCGACTTCCATCAATGGGATGGGGTCCCAAATTTGGGGGACGGACTCTCGTACACCCCCAGCTTTAACCCATAATTTCTCATGTATCAATTCTAGATGTTCACCCTTCAAAAAAGAAACCAAGGTCCCATCCGAAGATTGAGCTAATCTGTGCAATCTTCGCGCTTGAATACTAGGTATAAGCGCCGCCAATTTGATAAACCCCAGCCCTCCGTCTTTAAATCTCGAATACAGGATGGCATCACATGTACAAGTTGGGAGATGAAGCCGCTCCTTGACCGATTTTTTTTATCATCAAGTCAAGGGATTCGAGGAGCCCAGTTTTTACATTGGTATGGTCAGCCAGATATATCAGTCTAGGGATGGTATATGTCCTATCGGCTTTCTGAAGAGGTTTAAGTGGTGCGCTACCAATCCGATGAAGCCATTCTTCAAGTTTCGTAGGAAGGCCAGGATCAGCGAAACCGGTCCAAGGGTCAATCTGTGTGCCAAGATATTTCTCTGAGCTTCCCGGGTTGATCATGTTGAGGGGAGTCCCTCCAACTTGCCAAGCAGGACAGTCACTGATGGTATACGCGTCCTTGGTCGGCTTGATGTAAAAGCCGTGGCATTTCTCTTCTTGAGTTCGGAGACCAGTAAGCTCACAAAAGGTCTCCAAAATTTTGATGTTATAACACATGCCTTCCCATGAGTCGCTCAGAAGCACCAGATCATCTGCGAAGGCCATGGCCGTAATCTTAAATCCACCAAGATGGAATCCACACCCTTCCGTTTCCAGTTTACATAGGAGAGGATCCAGCGCCAGGTTGAATAACAAAAGTGACATTGGGTTGCCCTGTTTAACACCGGAGCAGGTGTTAATGGGGTCTGTTTTCCCATTCTTGGCGACGATGTACGTCTTAATATTCCTGTACATCTCACCAATTAGATGGATTATATGGGAATCAACTCCCCTCTTAACCAAACCAGCTATAATATGCTGCTGGCAAACGGTATCAAATGCCTTGGCAATATCCACAAATACCACCCCCAAACTTCTATGTTCCTGTTTTGCCTTCTTAACCAAAAGCTGTAACAGCTTAAGGTTCTCAGAACAGCCTGATGCGCTGATAAAACCCCGTTGTCTGGGGTTAATGGGACATGCACGGGCCAGTCTCGCATTCGCGATCCTGGAGAACAACCTAAACACCACTGAAGCAATGGTGATAGGCCTCCAGTTGTTGATATCACCAGGTTTCTCCTCATTGGATGACTTGGGTATCAAAACTGTCAGGCAGTCCCGCAGCGCGTCCGGTAAAGTTCCGGTGGCAAGCCAGAGGTTGAAGATCTCTGTCAACTGGGAGAACTTAGGGTCTATTTTAATAAGATGACCCAGAGCAATCCCATCTGGCCCAGGAGCGGAGGTTTTACACATCTCATTCAAGTTCTTACCAGTCTCTCTCTGAAATCAGGTCTCGAAACATGGTGTTATCCGCCTCCCTATATACTGGGAAGGATTCAAGACCACTAAAACAGACAGATGTTTCCCATCTCTCTTTAAATGTGCACTGTGGATAACACCAGATGGTATTTGGCACTGCAGGGCTTCCGTGTTATCCAAAATAACCCGTGCCAACCTCCCTCTATGTATCTGAAACAACCTCTGATATCTCAGATATTTTCCTCGCTTAACGGCCCTTTTCTGCATCCGTTTAGTTGTCACCCCGGATGCTTTTTGGCCTCGAGGCCCCCGGGGCCTTCGCGGCTTAGACACTTTATGGTTAAGCCTATCCTGGCTATCCCGAAACTTCTCATACACTTCGTTCACCACTGATTGCGGATCTTGCCCCTGCATTATTTTCTCAAAGGCCTCCTGACACACGGTGAACTCGCCTGCCGATAGCTTCAGCTTGATGATATCATGATAGTGGAGCACCAAGCGTCCCTCACTTTGCCCCTTAGCAGATTGGGGAGGTTCTTCTCTGCCTACAGCCCCGCCTTCTCTAAATCGAACTTTCTTTGAGGGACCTTTTCCTAGAAGGCGTCTTTTGTCACTAATCTGCTTTGGCGTCTTAGATGGCAAGTGCTCCGCTATTAGCTGATTGATGTTCCTGCTACCAGCAAACTTAACCACCAATTGATTCAGGAGAGCCTCTTCCTCCTCGGTCCATACCTTCTTATGGGCCCCCCGCAAAGATGTTTCTTTGGGGTGAGAGGCAGCTATCCGTTCCACATTACACACAAGAGGATGTTGTAACCTCTTGTGCTGTCCCAGTCCAATCTTTGTAGCAAAACCTCTAGAGCACACCTCACAGACCCAGCTACCCGTAGGGGCCACAAATCCTTCACCTTTGCACCGAGGGACATGACAGGAGATACTGTGGTATTTCAGATTTTGTTTACCACACTTAGAGCACCTAAACCAGATCTTATTACAGCCATGGGACGTCTTTAGATGGTCTGTTAACCCCAGCGTATTAGTAAACCGGGTCAGACACCTTGGACATGATGGATTTTTGTCCGGGACAGACATAACAGGAGTTCCTGTAATTGTTCCGCCCCCTCTGATCCCGGAGGAGTCCCAGGTGTCATTGGCTCCTCTATTTCTCTTGTTTCACACCCATTTATTTCTTCCTGAACCAGCCCAAAGGGCAAGATTTCATAAGGTTCAGGAAATACAGCCAGACAATCTGCGGTGTTACCCAGATGGCTCCCAACTTCAAGAGCAACTTTGGAGTTTATAAACTCCAAAGGTACAAGATTGATTCTTTCCTCCTCTAACACCACAGATAGTGGTGGAATTCTGGCCTCTCTAACCCACAGATCTAAAGGGTCAGTTTGGGTGGCCGTAGACACGTACCGCAAAGCCACAGATTGTACCATTGTCAAGACCGAGATGGCGTTTGGTCAAATCTAAAAGAGGGTTGTCAGAGTCTGCAGGTGGAACCCTCGACCAACCTGCAGACTGTGTCCAACTAATGCCCGTGGACAAGGCTTTGGGCAACAGCAAATAGCTGCGCCAATAAATTTGTTTCTGCGATTTGTGAATCTACCACTGGGTGGCGAGTCCAGCAATAGGGAGGGGAGATATTACCCCCTCACTCACACTGGGGCAGAGGTCGACTTAGTTACCCTTACGGGTATCCGGCGGGACCACGAGGAGGTGCGACCTCTGCAGCTATGCCCAGTTAGTAACTATGGCTATTTAATAAACATATAAAATGGTATGTTTCTTTTCTGGGTTAAGTAAAGGTGGCCCGTCCACCTGGTCGAATCCAAATTTGTAGCCCAAATATGGGCAAGACGCGTTATGACGGGTGAACCCCTCCCACCCAAAACCAATTCCACTGTCCAGCTCGAACCACTCAGGGAAGGGGCCTTTATTGTAAAGGTACAAACAATCTGGCTTTGCTTGCGAACATATGTACGATATCTACAGAAGAGAAGAGTGCTCTGGATGCCAGGGCCCGGGCTAGTCTCCCTAGCCTCGTTTTAGAGAGTCCCAAGGCCTGTAGCAATTCAGAGTTCCTCTCATACCATTTCCCCCGCGCTCCTAAGGGGAAACCAGTGAACTCTACAGATGTTACATTAGTGAGGTCACAAATCTGTGGAAGAAGGATACTTTTTTGCCTTCTCCACAGCGGCCCCTTTCAGTGAAGAATTGCTGTGCTCGTATCTCACTGTTACGTCCACTACAAGTGCCTTAGCATCCTTCACAAAGATTAAATCAGGCTTAAATAACTCATTTTCTTCATCTCTCAAATGCGGCTCCTGGAAAACCGTCCAATTCTCCCTCTTAGCTTCTCGGCTAAGGGTTTCGCAGATGAAATTATGCCTTTTAATTCTGGCGTCCTGAGTAATTGGGCATTTTCCGATGACATGGGACGCTGATTCATATTCGGCGCCGCAGTGTCTGCAGGATCGAACACAGACATCGTGTCTACCCCTTGCTAAGAATTCCCGAGTGGGGTAGACCTTCGCTCTTAATTGCAGCGCCGTTATGAGTTTTCTGTGAGGGATGCTGCGGTAATGCATCAACCAGTCATTACTGATCTTATCATTCTCAAAATTTTCGATCCCATGGCCCTGGGCAACCAGATGTTTCCATTTATTGAATTCCACCTTCCGCCAGTCACAGGGCCTAGGAAGGCGAAGCTTGGAACGTGGTGCCTCCCACTCAGACAAGGCTTCACTCCCCTCGCTAGCGACTTCCATCAATGGGATGGGGTCCCAAATTTGGGGGACGGACTCTCGTACACCCCCAGCTTTAACCCATAATTTCTCATGTATCAATTCTAGATGTTCACCCTTCAAAAAAGAAACCAAGGTCCCATCCGAAGATTGAGCTAATCTGTGCAATCTTCGCGCTTGAATACTAGGTATAAGCGCCGCCAATTTGATAAACCCCAGCCCTCCGTCTTTAAATCTCGAATACAGGATGGCATCACATGTACAAGTTGGGAGATGAAGCCGCTCCTTGACCGATTTTTTTTATCATCAAGTCAAGGGATTTGAGGAGCCCAGTTTTTACATTGGTATGGTCAGCCAGATATATCAGTCTAGGGATGGTATATGTCCTATCGGCTTTCTGAAGAGGTTTAAGTGGTGCGCTACCAATCCGATGAAGCCATTCTTCAAGTTTCGTAGGAAGGCCAGGATCAGCGAAACCGGTCCAAGGGTCAATCTGTGTGCCAAGATATTTCTCTGAGCTTCCCGGGTTGATCATGTTGAGGGGAGTCCCTCCAACTTGCCAAGCAGGACAGTCACTGATGGTATACGCGTCCTTGGTCGGCTTGATGTAAAAGCCGTGGCATTTCTCTTCTTGAGTTCGGAGACCAGTAAGCTCACAAAAGGTCTCCAAAATTTTGATGTTATAACACATGCCTTCCCATGAGTCGCTCAGAAGCACCAGATCATCTGCGAAGGCCATGGCCGTAATCTTAAATCCACCAAGATGGAATCCACACCCTTCCGTTTCCAGTTTACATAGGAGAGGATCCAGCGCCAGGTTGAATAACAAAAGTGACATTGGGTTGCCCTGTTTAACACCGGAGCAGGTGTTAATGGGGTCTGTTTTCCCATTCTTGGCGACGATGTACGTCTTAATATTCCTGTACATCTCACCAATTAGATGGATTATATGGGAATCAACTCCCCTCTTAACCAAACCAGCTATAATATGCTGCTGGCAAACGGTATCAAATGCCTTGGCAATATCCACAAATACCACCCCCAAACTTCTATGTTCCTGTTTTGCCTTCTTAACCAAAAGCTGTAACAGCTTAAGGTTCTCAGAACAGCCTGATGCGCTGATAAAACCCCGTTGTCTGGGGTTAATGGGACATGCACGGGCCAGTCTCGCATTCGCGATCCTGGAGAACAACCTAAACACCACTGAAGCAATGGTGATAGGCCTCCAGTTGTTGATATCACCAGGTTTCTCCTCATTGGATGACTTGGGTATCAAAACTGTCAGGCAGTCCCGCAGCGCGTCCGGTAAAGTTCCGGTGGCAAGCCAGAGGTTGAAGATCTCTGTCAACTGGGAGAACTTAGGGTCTATTTTAATAAGATGACCCAGAGCAATCCCATCTGGCCCAGGAGCGGAGGTTTTACACATCTCATTCAAGTTCTTACCAGTCTCTCTCTGAAATCAGGTCTCGAAACATGGTGTTATCCGCCTCCCTATATACTGGGAAGGATTCAAGACCACTAAAACAGACAGATGTTTCCCATCTCTCTTTAAATGTGCACTGTGGATAACACCAGATGGTATTTGGCACTGCAGGGCTTCCGTGTTATCCAAAATAACCCGTGCCAACCTCCCTCTATGTATCTGAAACAACCTCTGATATCTCAGATATTTTCCTCGCTTAACGGCCCTTTTCTGCATCCGTTTAGTTGTCACCCCGGATGCTTTTTGGCCTCGAGGCCCCCGGGGCCTTCGCGGCTTAGACACTTTATGGTTAAGCCTATCCTGGCTATCCCGAAACTTCTCATACACTTCGTTCACCACTGATTGCGGATCTTGCCCCTGCATTATTTTCTCAAAGGCCTCCTGACACACGGTGAACTCGCCGGCCGATAGCTTCAGCTTGATGATATCATGATAGTGGAGCACCAAGCGTCCCTCACTTTGCCCCTTAGCAGATTGGGGAGGTTCTTCTCTGCCTACAGCCCCGCCTTCTCTAAATCGAACTTTCTTTGAGGGACCTTTTCCTAGAAGGCGTCTTTTGTCACTAATCTGCTTTGGCGTCTTAGATGACAAGTGCTCCGCTATTAGCTGATTGATGTTCCTGCTACCAGCAAACTTAACCACCAATTGATTCAGGAGAGCCTCTTCCTCCTCGGTCCATACCTTCTTATGGGCCCCCCGCAAAGATGTTTCTTTGGGGTGAGAGGCAGCTATCCGTTCCACATTACACACAAGAGGATGTTGTAACCTCTTGTGCTGTCCCAGTCCAATCTTTGTAGCAAAACCTCTAGAGCACACCTCACAGACCCAGCTACCCGTAGGGGCCACAAATCCTTCACCTTTGCACCGAGGGACATGACAGGAGATACTGTGGTATTTCAGATTTTGTTTACCACACTTAGAGCACCTAAACCAGATCTTATTACAGCCATGGGACGTCTTTAGATGGTCTGTTAACCCCAGCGTATTAGTAAACCGGGTCAGACACCTTGGACATGATGGATTTTTGTCCGGGACAGACATAACAGGAGTTCCTGTAATTGTTCCGCCCCCTCTGATCCCGGAGGAGTCCCAGGTGTCATTGGCTCCTCTATTTCTCTTGTTTCACACCCATTTATTTCTTCCTGAACCAGCCCAAAGGGCAAGATTTCATAAGGTTCAGGAAATACAGCCAGACAATCTGCGGTGTTACCCAGATGGCTCCCAACTTCAAGAGCAACTTTGGAGTTTATAAACTCCAAAGGTACAAGATTGATTCTTTCCTCCTCTAACACCACAGATAGTGGTGGAATTCTGGCCTCTCTAACCCACAGATCTAAAGGGTCAGTTTGGGTGGCCGTAGACACGTACCGCAAAGCCACAGATTGTACCATTGTCAAGACCGAGATGGCGTTTGGTCAAATCTAAAAGAGGGTTGTCAGAGTCTGCAGGTGGAACCCTCGACCAACCTGCAGACTGTGTCCAACTAATGCCCGTGGACAAGGCTTTGGGCAACAGCAAATAGCTGCGCCAATAAATTTGTTTCTGCGATTTGTGAATCTACCACTGGGTGGCGAGTCCAGCAATAGGGAGGGGAGATATTACCCCCTCACTCACACTGGGGCAGAGGTCGACTTAGTTACCCTTACGGGTATCCGGCGGGACCACGAGGAGGTGCGACCTCTGCAGCTATGCCCAGTTAGTAACTATGGCTATTTAATAAACATATAAAATGGTATGTTTCTTTTCTGGGTTAAGTAAAGGTGGCCCGTCCACCTGGTCGAATCCAAATTTGTAGCCCAAATATGGGCAAGACGCGTTATGACGGGTGAACCCCTCCCACCCAAAACCAATTCCACTGTCCAGCTCGAACCACTCAGGGAAGGGGCCTTTATTGTAAAGGTACAAACAATCTGGCTTTGCTTGCGAACATATGTACGATATCTACAGAAGAGAAGAGTGCTCTGGATGCCAGGGCCCGGGCTAGTCTCCCTAGCCTCGTTTTAGAGAGTCCCAAGGCCTGTAGCAATTCAGAGTTCCTCTCATACCATTTCCCCCGCGCTCCTAAGGGGAAACCAGTGAACTCTACAGATGTTACATTAGTGAGGTCACAAATCTGTGGAAGAAGGATACTTTTTTGCCTTCTCCACAGCGGCCCCTTTCAGTGAAGAATTGCTGTGCTCGTATCTCACTGTTACGTCCACTACAAGTGCCTTAGCATCCTTCACAAAGATTAAATCAGGCTTAAATAACTCATTTTCTTCATCTCTCAAATGCGGCTCCTGGAAAACCGTCCAATTCTCCCTCTTAGCTTCTCGGCTAAGGGTTTCGCAGATGAAATTATGCCTTTTAATTCTGGCGTCCTGAGTAATTGGGCATTTTCCGATGACATGGGACGCTGATTCATATTCGGCGCCGCAGTGTCTGCAGGATCGAACACAGACATCGTGTCTACCCCTTGCTAAGAATTCCCGAGTGGGGTAGACCTTCGCTCTTAATTGCAGCGCCGTTATGAGTTTTCTGTGAGGGATGCTGCGGTAATGCATCAACCAGTCATTACTGATCTTATCATTCTCAAAATTTTCGATCCCATGGCCCTGGGCAACCAGATGTTTCCATTTATTGAATTCCACCTTCCGCCAGTCACAGGGCCTAGGAAGGCGAAGCTTGGAACGTGGTGCCTCCCACTCAGACAAGGCTTCACTCCCCTCGCTAGCGACTTCCATCAATGGGATGGGGTCCCAAATTTGGGGGACGGACTCTCGTACACCCCCAGCTTTAACCCATAATTTCTCATGTATCAATTCTAGATGTTCACCCTTCAAAAAAGAAACCAAGGTCCCATCCGAAGATTGAGCTAATCTGTGCAATCTTCGCGCTTGAATACTAGGTATAAGCGCCGCCAATTTGATAAACCCCAGCCCTCCGTCTTTAAATCTCGAATACAGGATGGCATCACATGTACAAGTTGGGAGATGAAGCCGCTCCTTGACCGATTTTTTTTATCATCAAGTCAAGGGATTCGAGGAGCCCAGTTTTTACATTGGTATGGTCAGCCAGATATATCAGTCTAGGGATGGTATATGTCCTATCGGCTTTCTGAAGAGGTTTAAGTGGTGCGCTACCAATCCGATGAAGCCATTCTTCAAGTTTCGTAGGAAGGCCAGGATCAGCGAAACCGGTCCAAGGGTCAATCTGTGTGCCAAGATATTTCTCTGAGCTTCCCGGGTTGATCATGTTGAGGGGAGTCCCTCCAACTTGCCAAGCAGGACAGTCACTGATGGTATACGCGTCCTTGGTCGGCTTGATGTAAAAGCCGTGGCATTTCTCTTCTTGAGTTCGGAGACCAGTAAGCTCACAAAAGGTCTCCAAAATTTTGATGTTATAACACATGCCTTCCCATGAGTCGCTCAGAAGCACCAGATCATCTGCGAAGGCCATGGCCGTAATCTTAAATCCACCAAGATGGAATCCACACCCTTCCGTTTCCAGTTTACATAGGAGAGGATCCAGCGCCAGGTTGAATAACAAAAGTGACATTGGGTTGCCCTGTTTAACACCGGAGCAGGTGTTAATGGGGTCTGTTTTCCCATTCTTGGCGACGATGTACGTCTTAATATTCCTGTACATCTCACCAATTAGATGGATTATATGGGAATCAACTCCCCTCTTAACCAAACCAGCTATAATATGCTGCTGGCAAACGGTATCAAATGCCTTGGCAATATCCACAAATACCACCCCCAAACTTCTATGTTCCTGTTTTGCCTTCTTAACCAAAAGCTGTAACAGCTTAAGGTTCTCAGAACAGCCTGATGCGCTGATAAAACCCCGTTGTCTGGGGTTAATGGGACATGCACGGGCCAGTCTCGCATTCGCGATCCTGGAGAATAACCTAAACACCACTGAAGCAATGGTGATAGGCCTCCAGTTGTTGATATCACCAGGTTTCTCCTCATTGGATGACTTGGGTATCAAAACTGTCAGGCAGTCCCGCAGCGCGTCCGGTAAAGTTCCGGTGGCAAGCCAGAGGTTGAAGATCTCTGTCAACTGGGAGAACTTAGGGTCTATTTTAATAAGATGACCCAGAGCAATCCCATCTGGCCCAGGAGCGGAGGTTTTACACATCTCATTCAAGTTCTTACCAGTCTCTCTCTGAAATCAGGTCTCGAAACATGGTGTTATCCGCCTCCCTATATACTGGGAAGGATTCAAGACCACTAAAACAGACAGATGTTTCCCATCTCTCTTTAAATGTGCACTGTGGATAACACCAGATGGTATTTGGCACTGCAGGGCTTCCGTGTTATCCAAAATAACCCGTGCCAACCTCCCTCTATGTATCTGAAACAACCTCTGATATCTCAGATATTTTCCTCGCTTAACGGCCCTTTTCTGCATCCGTTTAGTTGTCACCCCGGATGCTTTTTGGCCTCGAGGCCCCCGGGGCCTTCGCGGCTTAGACACTTTATGGTTAAGCCTATCCTGGCTATCCCGAAACTTCTCATACACTTCGTTCACCACTGATTGCGGATCTTGCCCCTGCATTATTTTCTCAAAGGCCTCCTGACACACGGTGAACTCGCCGGCCGATAGCTTCAGCTTGATGATATCATGATAGTGGAGCACCAAGCGTCCCTCACTTTGCCCCTTAGCAGATTGGGGAGGTTCTTCTCTGCCTACAGCCCCGCCTTCTCTAAATCGAACTTTCTTTGAGGGACCTTTTCCTAGAAGGCGTCTTTTGTCACTAATCTGCTTTGGCGTCTTAGATGGCAAGTGCTCCGCTATTAGCTGATTGATGTTCCTGCTACCAGCAAACTTAACCACCAATTGATTCAGGAGAGCCTCTTCCTCCTCGGTCCATACCTTCTTATGGGCCCCCCGCAAAGATGTTTCTTTGGGGTGAGAGGCAGCTATCCGTTCCACATTACACACAAGAGGATGTTGTAACCTCTTGTGCTGTCCCAGTCCAATCTTTGTAGCAAAACCTCTAGAGCACACCTCACAGACCCAGCTACCCGTAGGGGCCACAAATCCTTCACCTTTGCACCGAGGGACATGACAGGAGATACTGTGGTATTTCAGATTTTGTTTACCACACTTAGAGCACCTAAACCAGATCTTATTACAGCCATGGGACGTCTTTAGATGGTCTGTTAACCCCAGCGTATTAGTAAACCGGGTCAGACACCTTGGACATGATGGATTTTTGTCCGGGACAGACATAACAGGAGTTCCTGTAATTGTTCCGCCCCCTCTGATCCCGGAGGAGTCCCAGGTGTCATTGGCTCCTCTATTTCTCTTGTTTCACACCCATTTATTTCTTCCTGAACCAGCCCAAAGGGCAAGATTTCATAAGGTTCAGGAAATACAGCCAGACAATCTGCGGTGTTACCCAGATGGCTCCCAACTTCAAGAGCAACTTTGGAGTTTATAAACTCCAAAGGTACAAGATTGATTCTTTCCTCCTCTAACACCACAGATAGTGGTGGAATTCTGGCCTCTCTAACCCACAGATCTAAAGGGTCAGTTTGGGTGGCCGTAGACACGTACCGCAAAGCCACAGATTGTACCATTGTCAAGACCGAGATGGCGTTTGGTCAAATCTAAAAGAGGGTTGTCAGAGTCTGCAGGTGGAACCCTCGACCAACCTGCAGACTGTGTCCAACTAATGCCCGTGGACAAGGCTTTGGGCAACAGCAAATAGCTGCGCCAATAAATTTGTTTCTGCGATTTGTGAATCTACCACTGGGTGGCGAGTCCAGCAATAGGGAGGGGAGATATTACCCCCTCACTCACACTGGGGCAGAGGTCGACTTAGTTACCCTTACGGGTATCCGGCGGGACCACGAGGAGGTGCGACCTCTGCAGCTATGCCCAGTTAGTAACTATGGCTATTTAATAAACATATAAAATGGTATGTTTCTTTTCTGGGTTAAGTAAAGGTGGCCCGTCCACCTGGTCGAATCCAAATTTGTAGCCCAAATATGGGCAAGACGCGTTATGACGGGTGAACCCCTCCCACCCAAAACCAATTCCACTGTCCAGCTCGAACCACTCAGGGAAGGGGCCTTTATTGTAAAGGTACAAACAATCTGGCTTTGCTTGCGAACATATGTACGATATCTACAGAAGAGAAGAGTGCTCTGGATGCCAGGGCCCGGGCTAGTCTCCCTAGCCTCGTTTTAGAGAGTCCCAAGGCCTGTAGCAATTCAGAGTTCCTCTCATACCATTTCCCCCGCGCTCCTAAGGGGAAACCAGTGAACTCTACAGATGTTACATTAGTGAGGTCACAAATCTGTGGAAGAAGGATACTTTTTTGCCTTCTCCACAGCGGCCCCTTTCAGTGAAGAATTGCTGTGCTCGTATCTCACTGTTACGTCCACTACAAGTGCCTTAGCATCCTTCACAAAGATTAAATCAGGCTTAAATAACTCATTTTCTTCATCTCTCAAATGCGGCTCCTGGAAAACCGTCCAATTCTCCCTCTTAGCTTCTCGGCTAAGGGTTTCGCAGATGAAATTATGCCTTTTAATTCTGGCGTCCTGAGTAATTGGGCATTTTCCGATGACATGGGACGCTGATTCATATTCGGCGCCGCAGTGTCTGCAGGATCGAACACAGACATCGTGTCTACCCCTTGCTAAGAATTCCCGAGTGGGGTAGACCTTCGCTCTTAATTGCAGCGCCGTTATGAGTTTTCTGTGAGGGATGCTGCGGTAATGCATCAACCAGTCATTACTGATCTTATCATTCTCAAAATTTTCGATCCCATGGCCCTGGGCAACCAGATGTTTCCATTTATTGAATTCCACCTTCCGCCAGTCACAGGGCCTAGGAAGGCGAAGCTTGGAACGTGGTGCCTCCCACTCAGACAAGGCTTCACTCCCCTCGCTAGCGACTTCCATCAATGGGATGGGGTCCCAAATTTGGGGGACGGACTCTCGTACACCCCCAGCTTTAACCCATAATTTCTCATGTATCAATTCTAGATGTTCACCCTTCAAAAAAGAAACCAAGGTCCCATCCGAAGATTGAGCTAATCTGTGCAATCTTCGCGCTTGAATACTAGGTATAAGCGCCGCCAATTTGATAAACCCCAGCCCTCCGTCTTTAAATCTCGAATACAGGATGGCATCACATGTACAAGTTGGGAGATGAAGCCGCTCCTTGACCGATTTTTTTTATCATCAAGTCAAGGGATTCGAGGAGCCCAGTTTTTACATTGGTATGGTCAGCCAGATATATCAGTCTAGGGATGGTATATGTCCTATCGGCTTTCTGAAGAGGTTTAAGTGGTGCGCTACCAATCCGATGAAGCCATTCTTCAAGTTTCGTAGGAAGGCCAGGATCAGCGAAACCGGTCCAAGGGTCAATCTGTGTGCCAAGATATTTCTCTGAGCTTCCCGGGTTGATCATGTTGAGGGGAGTCCCTCCAACTTGCCAAGCAGGACAGTCACTGATGGTATACGCGTCCTTGGTCGGCTTGATGTAAAAGCCGTGGCATTTCTCTTCTTGAGTTCGGAGACCAGTAAGCTCACAAAAGGTCTCCAAAATTTTGATGTTATAACACATGCCTTCCCATGAGTCGCTCAGAAGCACCAGATCATCTGCGAAGGCCATGGCCGTAATCTTAAATCCACCAAGATGGAATCCACACCCTTCCGTTTCCAGTTTACATAGGAGAGGATCCAGCGCCAGGTTGAATAACAAAAGTGACATTGGGTTGCCCTGTTTAACACCGGAGCAGGTGTTAATGGGGTCTGTTTTCCCATTCTTGGCGACGATGTACGTCTTAATATTCCTGTACATCTCACCAATTAGATGGATTATATGGGAATCAACTCCCCTCTTAACCAAACCAGCTATAATATGCTGCTGGCAAACGGTATCAAATGCCTTGGCAATATCCACAAATACCACCCCCAAACTTCTATGTTCCTGTTTTGCCTTCTTAACCAAAAGCTGTAACAGCTTAAGGTTCTCAGAACAGCCTGATGCGCTGATAAAACCCCGTTGTCTGGGGTTAATGGGACATGCACGGGCCAGTCTCGCATTCGCGATCCTGGAGAACAACCTAAACACCACTGAAGCAATGGTGATAGGCCTCCAGTTGTTGATATCACCAGGTTTCTCCTCATTGGATGACTTGGGTATCAAAACTGTCAGGCAGTCCCGCAGCGCGTCCGGTAAAGTTCCGGTGGCAAGCCAGAGGTTGAAGATCTCTGTCAACTGGGAGAACTTAGGGTCTATTTTAATAAGATGACCCAGAGCAATCCCATCTGGCCCAGGAGCGGAGGTTTTACACATCTCATTCAAGTTCTTACCAGTCTCTCTCTGAAATCAGGTCTCGAAACATGGTGTTATCCGCCTCCCTATATACTGGGAAGGATTCAAGACCACTAAAACAGACAGATGTTTCCCATCTCTCTTTAAATGTGCACTGTGGATAACACCAGATGGTATTTGGCACTGCAGGGCTTCCGTGTTATCCAAAATAACCCGTGCCAACCTCCCTCTATGTATCTGAAACAACCTCTGATATCTCAGATATTTTCCTCGCTTAACGGCCCTTTTCTGCATCCGTTTAGTTGTCACCCCGGATGCTTTTTGGCCTCGAGGCCCCCGGGGCCTTCGCGGCTTAGACACTTTATGGTTAAGCCTATCCTGGCTATCCCGAAACTTCTCATACACTTCGTTCACCACTGATTGCGGATCTTGCCCCTGCATTATTTTCTCAAAGGCCTCCTGACACACGGTGAACTCGCCGGCCGATAGCTTCAGCTTGATGATATCATGATAGTGGAGCACCAAGCGTCCCTCACTTTGCCCCTTAGCAGATTGGGGAGGTTCTTCTCTGCCTACAGCCCCGCCTTCTCTAAATCGAACTTTCTTTGAGGGACCTTTTCCTAGAAGGCGTCTTTTGTCACTAATCTGCTTTGGCGTCTTAGATGACAAGTGCTCCGCTATTAGCTGATTGATGTTCCTGCTACCAGCAAACTTAACCACCAATTGATTCAGGAGAGCCTCTTCCTCCTCGGTCCATACCTTCTTATGGGCCCCCCGCAAAGATGTTTCTTTGGGGTGAGAGGCAGCTATCCGTTCCACATTACACACAAGAGGATGTTGTAACCTCTTGTGCTGTCCCAGTCCAATCTTTGTAGCAAAACCTCTAGAGCACACCTCACAGACCCAGCTACCCGTAGGGGCCACAAATCCTTCACCTTTGCACCGAGGGACATGACAGGAGATACTGTGGTATTTCAGATTTTGTTTACCACACTTAGAGCACCTAAACCAGATCTTATTACAGCCATGGGACGTCTTTAGATGGTCTGTTAACCCCAGCGTATTAGTAAACCGGGTCAGACACCTTGGACATGATGGATTTTTGTCCGGGACAGACATAACAGGAGTTCCTGTAATTGTTCCGCCCCCTCTGATCCCGGAGGAGTCCCAGGTGTCATTGGCTCCTCTATTTCTCTTGTTTCACACCCATTTATTTCTTCCTGAACCAGCCCAAAGGGCAAGATTTCATAAGGTTCAGGAAATACAGCCAGACAATCTGCGGTGTTACCCAGATGGCTCCCAACTTCAAGAGCAACTTTGGAGTTTATAAACTCCAAAGGTACAAGATTGATTCTTTCCTCCTCTAACACCACAGATAGTGGTGGAATTCTGGCCTCTCTAACCCACAGATCTAAAGGGTCAGTTTGGGTGGCCGTAGACACGTACCGCAAAGCCACAGATTGTACCATTGTCAAGACCGAGATGGCGTTTGGTCAAATCTAAAAGAGGGTTGTCAGAGTCTGCAGGTGGAACCCTCGACCAACCTGCAGACTGTGTCCAACTAATGCCCGTGGACAAGGCTTTGGGCAACAGCAAATAGCTGCGCCAATAAATTTGTTTCTGCGATTTGTGAATCTACCACTGGGTGGCGAGTCCAGCAATAGGGAGGGGAGATATTACCCCCTCACTCACACTGGGGCAGAGGTCGACTTAGTTACCCTTACGGGTATCCGGCGGGACCACGAGGAGGTGCGACCTCTGCAGCTATGCCCAGTTAGTAACTATGGCTATTTAATAAACATATAAAATGGTATGTTTCTTTTCTGGGTTAAGTAAAGGTGGCCCGTCCACCTGGTCGAATCCAAATTTGTAGCCCAAATATGGGCAAGACGCGTTATGACGGGTGAACCCCTCCCACCCAAAACCAATTCCACTGTCCAGCTCGAACCACTCAGGGAAGGGGCCTTTATTGTAAAGGTACAAACAATCTGGCTTTGCTTGCGAACATATGTACGATATCTACAGAAGAGAAGAGTGCTCTGGATGCCAGGGCCCGGGCTAGTCTCCCTAGCCTCGTTTTAGAGAGTCCCAAGGCCTGTAGCAATTCAGAGTTCCTCTCATACCATTTCCCCCGCGCTCCTAAGGGGAAACCAGTGAACTCTACAGATGTTACATTAGTGAGGTCACAAATCTGTGGAAGAAGGATACTTTTTTGCCTTCTCCACAGCGGCCCCTTTCAGTGAAGAATTGCTGTGCTCGTATCTCACTGTTACGTCCACTACAAGTGCCTTAGCATCCTTCACAAAGATTAAATCAGGCTTAAATAACTCATTTTCTTCATCTCTCAAATGCGGCTCCTGGAAAACCGTCCAATTCTCCCTCTTAGCTTCTCGGCTAAGGGTTTCGCAGATGAAATTATGCCTTTTAATTCTGGCGTCCTGAGTAATTGGGCATTTTCCGATGACATGGGACGCTGATTCATATTCGGCGCCGCAGTGTCTGCAGGATCGAACACAGACATCGTGTCTACCCCTTGCTAAGAATTCCCGAGTGGGGTAGACCTTCGCTCTTAATTGCAGCGCCGTTATGAGTTTTCTGTGAGGGATGCTGCGGTAATGCATCAACCAGTCATTACTGATCTTATCATTCTCAAAATTTTCGATCCCATGGCCCTGGGCAACCAGATGTTTCCATTTATTGAATTCCACCTTCCGCCAGTCACAGGGCCTAGGAAGGCGAAGCTTGGAACGTGGTGCCTCCCACTCAGACAAGGCTTCACTCCCCTCGCTAGCGACTTCCATCAATGGGATGGGGTCCCAAATTTGGGGGACGGACTCTCGTACACCCCCAGCTTTAACCCATAATTTCTCATGTATCAATTCTAGATGTTCACCCTTCAAAAAAGAAACCAAGGTCCCATCCGAAGATTGAGCTAATCTGTGCAATCTTCGCGCTTGAATACTAGGTATAAGCGCCGCCAATTTGATAAACCCCAGCCCTCCGTCTTTAAATCTCGAATACAGGATGGCATCACATGTACAAGTTGGGAGATGAAGCCGCTCCTTGACCGATTTTTTTTATCATCAAGTCAAGGGATTCGAGGAGCCCAGTTTTTACATTGGTATGGTCAGCCAGATATATCAGTCTAGGGATGGTATATGTCCTATCGGCTTTCTGAAGAGGTTTAAGTGGTGCGCTACCAATCCGATGAAGCCATTCTTCAAGTTTCGTAGGAAGGCCAGGATCAGCGAAACCGGTCCAAGGGTCAATCTGTGTGCCAAGATATTTCTCTGAGCTTCCCGGGTTGATCATGTTGAGGGGAGTCCCTCCAACTTGCCAAGCAGGACAGTCACTGATGGTATACGCGTCCTTGGTCGGCTTGATGTAAAAGCCGTGGCATTTCTCTTCTTGAGTTCGGAGACCAGTAAGCTCACAAAAGGTCTCCAAAATTTTGATGTTATAACACATGCCTTCCCATGAGTCGCTCAGAAGCACCAGATCATCTGCGAAGGCCATGGCCGTAATCTTAAATCCACCAAGATGGAATCCACACCCTTCCGTTTCCAGTTTACATAGGAGAGGATCCAGCGCCAGGTTGAATAACAAAAGTGACATTGGGTTGCCCTGTTTAACACCGGAGCAGGTGTTAATGGGGTCTGTTTTCCCATTCTTGGCGACGATGTACGTCTTAATATTCCTGTACATCTCACCAATTAGATGGATTATATGGGAATCAACTCCCCTCTTAACCAAACCAGCTATAATATGCTGCTGGCAAACGGTATCAAATGCCTTGGCAATATCCACAAATACCACCCCCAAACTTCTATGTTCCTGTTTTGCCTTCTTAACCAAAAGCTGTAACAGCTTAAGGTTCTCAGAACAGCCTGATGCGCTGATAAAACCCCGTTGTCTGGGGTTAATGGGACATGCACGGGCCAGTCTCGCATTCGCGATCCTGGAGAACAACCTAAACACCACTGAAGCAATGGTGATAGGCCTCCAGTTGTTGATATCACCAGGTTTCTCCTCATTGGATGACTTGGGTATCAAAACTGTCAGGCAGTCCCGCAGCGCGTCCGGTAAAGTTCCGGTGGCAAGCCAGAGGTTGAAGATCTCTGTCAACTGGGAGAACTTAGGGTCTATTTTAATACGATGACCCAGAGCAATCCCATCTGGCCCAGGAGCGGAGGTTTTACACATCTCATTCAAGTTCTTACCAGTCTCTCTCTGAAATCAGGTCTCGAAACATGGTGTTATCCGCCTCCCTATATACTGGGAAGGATTCAAGACCACTAAAACAGACAGATGTTTCCCATCTCTCTTTAAATGTGCACTGTGGATAACACCAGATGGTATTTGGCACTGCAGGGCTTCCGTGTTATCCAAAATAACCCGTGCCAACCTCCCTCTATGTATCTGAAACAACCTCTGATATCTCAGATATTTTCCTCGCTTAACGGCCCTTTTCTGCATCCGTTTAGTTGTCACCCCGGATGCTTTTTGGCCTCGAGGCCCCCGGGGCCTTCGCGGCTTAGACACTTTATGGTTAAGCCTATCCTGGCTATCCCGAAACTTCTCATACACTTCGTTCACCACTGATTGCGGATCTTGCCCCTGCATTATTTTCTCAAAGGCCTCCTGACACACGGTGAACTCGCCGGCCGATAGCTTCAGCTTGATGATATCATGATAGTGGAGCACCAAGCGTCCCTCACTTTGCCCCTTAGCAGATTGGGGAGGTTCTTCTCTGCCTACAGCCCCGCCTTCTCTAAATCGAACTTTCTTTGAGGGACCTTTTCCTAGAAGGCGTCTTTTGTCACTAATCTGCTTTGGCGTCTTAGATGACAAGTGCTCCGCTATTAGCTGATTGATGTTCCTGCTACCAGCAAACTTAACCACCAATTGATTCAGGAGAGCCTCTTCCTCCTCGGTCCATACCTTCTTATGGGCCCCCCGCAAAGATGTTTCTTTGGGGTGAGAGGCAGCTATCCGTTCCACATTACACACAAGAGGATGTTGTAACCTCTTGTGCTGTCCCAGTCCAATCTTTGTAGCAAAACCTCTAGAGCACACCTCACAGACCCAGCTACCCGTAGGGGCCACAAATCCTTCACCTTTGCACCGAGGGACATGACAGGAGATACTGTGGTATTTCAGATTTTGTTTACCACACTTAGAGCACCTAAACCAGATCTTATTACAGCCATGGGACGTCTTTAGATGGTCTGTTAACCCCAGCGTATTAGTAAACCGGGTCAGACACCTTGGACATGATGGATTTTTGTCCGGGACAGACATAACAGGAGTTCCTGTAATTGTTCCGCCCCCTCTGATCCCGGAGGAGTCCCAGGTGTCATTGGCTCCTCTATTTCTCTTGTTTCACACCCATTTATTTCTTCCTGAACCAGCCCAAAGGGCAAGATTTCATAAGGTTCAGGAAATACAGCCAGACAATCTGCGGTGTTACCCAGATGGCTCCCAACTTCAAGAGCAACTTTGGAGTTTATAAACTCCAAAGGTACAAGATTGATTCTTTCCTCCTCTAACACCACAGATAGTGGTGGAATTCTGGCCTCTCTAACCCACAGATCTAAAGGGTCAGTTTGGGTGGCCGTAGACACGTACCGCAAAGCCACAGATTGTACCATTGTCAAGACCGAGATGGCGTTTGGTCAAATCTAAAAGAGGGTTGTCAGAGTCTGCAGGTGGAACCCTCGACCAACCTGCAGACTGTGTCCAACTAATGCCCGTGGACAAGGCTTTGGGCAACAGCAAATAGCTGCGCCAATAAATTTGTTTCTGCGATTTGTGAATCTACCACTGGGTGGCGAGTCCAGCAATAGGGAGGGGAGATATTACCCCCTCACTCACACTGGGGCAGAGGTCGACTTAGTTACCCTTACGGGTATCCGGCGGGACCACGAGGAGGTGCGACCTCTGCAGCTATGCCCAGTTAGTAACTATGGCTATTTAATAAACATATAAAATGGTATGTTTCTTTTCTGGGTTAAGTAAAGGTGGCCCGTCCACCTGGTCGAATCCAAATTTGTAGCCCAAATATGGGCAAGACGCGTTATGACGGGTGAACCCCTCCCACCCAAAACCAATTCCACTGTCCAGCTCGAACCACTCAGGGAAGGGGCCTTTATTGTAAAGGTACAAACAATCTGGCTTTGCTTGCGAACATATGTACGATATCTACAGAAGAGAAGAGTGCTCTGGATGCCAGGGCCCGGGCTAGTCTCCCTAGCCTCGTTTTAGAGAGTCCCAAGGCCTGTAGCAATTCAGAGTTCCTCTCATACCATTTCCCCCGCGCTCCTAAGGGGAAACCAGTGAACTCTACAGATGTTACATTAGTGAGGTCACAAATCTGTGGAAGAAGGATACTTTTTTGCCTTCTCCACAGCGGCCCCTTTCAGTGAAGAATTGCTGTGCTCGTATCTCACTGTTACGTCCACTACAAGTGCCTTAGCATCCTTCACAAAGATTAAATCAGGCTTAAATAACTCATTTTCTTCATCTCTCAAATGCGGCTCCTGGAAAACCGTCCAATTCTCCCTCTTAGCTTCTCGGCTAAGGGTTTCGCAGATGAAATTATGCCTTTTAATTCTGGCGTCCTGAGTAATTGGGCATTTTCCGATGACATGGGACGCTGATTCATATTCGGCGCCGCAGTGTCTGCAGGATCGAACACAGACATCGTGTCTACCCCTTGCTAAGAATTCCCGAGTGGGGTAGACCTTCGCTCTTAATTGCAGCGCCGTTATGAGTTTTCTGTGAGGGATGCTGCGGTAATGCATCAACCAGTCATTACTGATCTTATCATTCTCAAAATTTTCGATCCCATGGCCCTGGGCAACCAGATGTTTCCATTTATTGAATTCCACCTTCCGCCAGTCACAGGGCCTAGGAAGGCGAAGCTTGGAACGTGGTGCCTCCCACTCAGACAAGGCTTCACTCCCCTCGCTAGCAACTTCCATCAATGGGATGGGGTCCCAAATTTGGGGGACGGACTCTCGTACACCCCCAGCTTTAACCCATAATTTCTCATGTATCAATTCTAGATGTTCACCCTTCAAAAAAGAAACCAAGGTCCCATCCGAAGATTGAGCTAATCTGTGCAATCTTCGCGCTTGAATACTAGGTATAAGCGCCGCCAATTTGATAAACCCCAGCCCTCCGTCTTTAAATCTCGAATACAGGATGGCATCACATGTACAAGTTGGGAGATGAAGCCGCTCCTTGACCGATTTTTTTTATCATCAAGTCAAGGGATTCGAGGAGCCCAGTTTTTACATTGGTATGGTCAGCCAGATATATCAGTCTAGGGATGGTATATGTCCTATCGGCTTTCTGAAGAGGTTTAAGTGGTGCGCTACCAATCCGATGAAGCCATTCTTCAAGTTTCGTAGGAAGGCCAGGATCAGCGAAACCGGTCCAAGGGTCAATCTGTGTGCCAAGATATTTCTCTGAGCTTCCCGGGTTGATCATGTTGAGGGGAGTCCCTCCAACTTGCCAAGCAGGACAGTCACTGATGGTATACGCGTCCTTGGTCGGCTTGATGTAAAAGCCGTGGCATTTCTCTTCTTGAGTTCGGAGACCAGTAAGCTCACAAAAGGTCTCCAAAATTTTGATGTTATAACACATGCCTTCCCATGAGTCGCTCAGAAGCACCAGATCATCTGCGAAGGCCATGGCCGTAATCTTAAATCCACCAAGATGGAATCCACACCCTTCCGTTTCCAGTTTACATAGGAGAGGATCCAGCGCCAGGTTGAATAACAAAAGTGACATTGGGTTGCCCTGTTTAACACCGGAGCAGGTGTTAATGGGGTCTGTTTTCCCATTCTTGGCGACGATGTACGTCTTAATATTCCTGTACATCTCACCAATTAGATGGATTATATGGGAATCAACTCCCCTCTTAACCAAACCAGCTATAATATGCTGCTGGCAAACGGTATCAAATGCCTTGGCAATATCCACAAATACCACCCCCAAACTTCTATGTTCCTGTTTTGCCTTCTTAACCAAAAGCTGTAACAGCTTAAGGTTCTCAGAACAGCCTGATGCGCTGATAAAACCCCGTTGTCTGGGGTTAATGGGACATGCACGGGCCAGTCTCGCATTCGCGATCCTGGAGAACAACCTAAACACCACTGAAGCAATGGTGATAGGCCTCCAGTTGTTGATATCACCAGGTTTCTCCTCATTGGATGACTTGGGTATCAAAACTGTCAGGCAGTCCCGCAGCGCGTCCGGTAAAGTTCCGGTGGCAAGCCAGAGGTTGAAGATCTCTGTCAACTGGGAGAACTTAGGGTCTATTTTAATACGATGACCCAGAGCAATCCCATCTGGCCCAGGAGCGGAGGTTTTACACATCTCATTCAAGTTCTTACCAGTCTCTCTCTGAAATCAGGTCTCGAAACATGGTGTTATCCGCCTCCCTATATACTGGGAAGGATTCAAGACCACTAAAACAGACAGATGTTTCCCATCTCTCTTTAAATGTGCACTGTGGATAACACCAGATGGTATTTGGCACTGCAGGGCTTCCGTGTTATCCAAAATAACCCGTGCCAACCTCCCTCTATGTATCTGAAACAACCTCTGATATCTCAGATATTTTCCTCGCTTAACGGCCCTTTTCTGCATCCGTTTAGTTGTCACCCCGGATGCTTTTTGGCCTCGAGGCCCCCGGGGCCTTCGCGGCTTAGACACTTTATGGTTAAGCCTATCCTGGCTATCCCGAAACTTCTCATACACTTCGTTCACCACTGATTGCGGATCTTGCCCCTGCATTATTTTCTCAAAGGCCTCCTGACACACGGTGAACTCGCCGGCCGATAGCTTCAGCTTGATGATATCATGATAGTGGAGCACCAAGCGTCCCTCACTTTGCCCCTTAGCAGATTGGGGAGGTTCTTCTCTGCCTACAGCCCCGCCTTCTCTAAATCGAACTTTCTTTGAGGGACCTTTTCCTAGAAGGCGTCTTTTGTCACTAATCTGCTTTGGCGTCTTAGATGGCAAGTGCTCCGCTATTAGCTGATTGATGTTCCTGCTACCAGCAAACTTAACCACCAATTGATTCAGGAGAGCCTCTTCCTCCTCGGTCCATACCTTCTTATGGGCCCCCCGCAAAGATGTTTCTTTGGGGTGAGAGGCAGCTATCCGTTCCACATTACACACAAGAGGATGTTGTAACCTCTTGTGCTGTCCCAGTCCAATCTTTGTAGCAAAACCTCTAGAGCACACCTCACAGACCCAGCTACCCGTAGGGGCCACAAATCCTTCACCTTTGCACCGAGGGACATGACAGGAGATACTGTGGTATTTCAGATTTTGTTTACCACACTTAGAGCACCTAAACCAGATCTTATTACAGCCATGGGACGTCTTTAGATGGTCTGTTAACCCCAGCGTATTAGTAAACCGGGTCAGACACCTTGGACATGATGGATTTTTGTCCGGGACAGACATAACAGGAGTTCCTGTAATTGTTCCGCCCCCTCTGATCCCGGAGGAGTCCCAGGTGTCATTGGCTCCTCTATTTCTCTTGTTTCACACCCATTTATTTCTTCCTGAACCAGCCCAAAGGGCAAGATTTCATAAGGTTCAGGAAATACAGCCAGACAATCTGCGGTGTTACCCAGATGGCTCCCAACTTCAAGAGCAACTTTGGAGTTTATAAACTCCAAAGGTACAAGATTGATTCTTTCCTCCTCTAACACCACAGATAGTGGTGGAATTCTGGCCTCTCTAACCCACAGATCTAAAGGGTCAGTTTGGGTGGCCGTAGACACGTACCGCAAAGCCACAGATTGTACCATTGTCAAGACCGAGATGGCGTTTGGTCAAATCTAAAAGAGGGTTGTCAGAGTCTGCAGGTGGAACCCTCGACCAACCTGCAGACTGTGTCCAACTAATGCCCGTGGACAAGGCTTTGGGCAACAGCAAATAGCTGCGCCAATAAATTTGTTTCTGCGATTTGTGAATCTACCACTGGGTGGCGAGTCCAGCAATAGGGAGGGGAGATATTACCCCCTCACTCACACTGGGGCAGAGGTCGACTTAGTTACCCTTACGGGTATCCGGCGGGACCACGAGGAGGTGCGACCTCTGCAGCTATGCCCAGTTAGTAACTATGGCTATTTAATAAACATATAAAATGGTATGTTTCTTTTCTGGGTTAAGTAAAGGTGGCCCGTCCACCTGGTCGAATCCAAATTTGTAGCCCAAATATGGGCAAGACGCGTTATGACGGGTGAACCCCTCCCACCCAAAACCAATTCCACTGTCCAGCTCGAACCACTCAGGGAAGGGGCCTTTATTGTAAAGGTACAAACAATCTGGCTTTGCTTGCGAACATATGTACGATATCTACAGAAGAGAAGAGTGCTCTGGATGCCAGGGCCCGGGCTAGTCTCCCTAGCCTCGTTTTAGAGAGTCCCAAGGCCTGTAGCAATTCAGAGTTCCTCTCATACCATTTCCCCCGCGCTCCTAAGGGGAAACCAGTGAACTCTACAGATGTTACATTAGTGAGGTCACAAATCTGTGGAAGAAGGATACTTTTTTGCCTTCTCCACAGCGGCCCCTTTCAGTGAAGAATTGCTGTGCTCGTATCTCACTGTTACGTCCACTACAAGTGCCTTAGCATCCTTCACAAAGATTAAATCAGGCTTAAATAACTCATTTTCTTCATCTCTCAAATGCGGCTCCTGGAAAACCGTCCAATTCTCCCTCTTAGCTTCTCGGCTAAGGGTTTCGCAGATGAAATTATGCCTTTTAATTCTGGCGTCCTGAGTAATTGGGCATTTTCCGATGACATGGGACGCTGATTCATATTCGGCGCCGCAGTGTCTGCAGGATCGAACACAGACATCGTGTCTACCCCTTGCTAAGAATTCCCGAGTGGGGTAGACCTTCGCTCTTAATTGCAGCGCCGTTATGAGTTTTCTGTGAGGGATGCTGCGGTAATGCATCAACCAGTCATTACTGATCTTATCATTCTCAAAATTTTCGATCCCATGGCCCTGGGCAACCAGATGTTTCCATTTATTGAATTCCACCTTCCGCCAGTCACAGGGCCTAGGAAGGCGAAGCTTGGAACGTGGTGCCTCCCACTCAGACAAGGCTTCACTCCCCTCGCTAGCGACTTCCATCAATGGGATGGGGTCCCAAATTTGGGGGACGGACTCTCGTACACCCCCAGCTTTAACCCATAATTTCTCATGTATCAATTCTAGATGTTCACCCTTCAAAAAAGAAACCAAGGTCCCATCCGAAGATTGAGCTAATCTGTGCAATCTTCGCGCTTGAATACTAGGTATAAGCGCCGCCAATTTGATAAACCCCAGCCCTCCGTCTTTAAATCTCGAATACAGGATGGCATCACATGTACAAGTTGGGAGATGAAGCCGCTCCTTGACCGATTTTTTTTATCATCAAGTCAAGGGATTCGAGGAGCCCAGTTTTTACATTGGTATGGTCAGCCAGATATATCAGTCTAGGGATGGTATATGTCCTATCGGCTTTCTGAAGAGGTTTAAGTGGTGCGCTACCAATCCGATGAAGCCATTCTTCAAGTTTCGTAGGAAGGCCAGGATCAGCGAAACCGGTCCAAGGGTCAATCTGTGTGCCAAGATATTTCTCTGAGCTTCCCGGGTTGATCATGTTGAGGGGAGTCCCTCCAACTTGCCAAGCAGGACAGTCACTGATGGTATACGCGTCCTTGGTCGGCTTGATGTAAAAGCCGTGGCATTTCTCTTCTTGAGTTCGGAGACCAGTAAGCTCACAAAAGGTCTCCAAAATTTTGATGTTATAACACATGCCTTCCCATGAGTCGCTCAGAAGCACCAGATCATCTGCGAAGGCCATGGCCGTAATCTTAAATCCACCAAGATGGAATCCACACCCTTCCGTTTCCAGTTTACATAGGAGAGGATCCAGCGCCAGGTTGAATAACAAAAGTGACATTGGGTTGCCCTGTTTAACACCGGAGCAGGTGTTAATGGGGTCTGTTTTCCCATTCTTGGCGACGATGTACGTCTTAATATTCCTGTACATCTCACCAATTAGATGGATTATATGGGAATCAACTCCCCTCTTAACCAAACCAGCTATAATATGCTGCTGGCAAACGGTATCAAATGCCTTGGCAATATCCACAAATACCACCCCCAAACTTCTATGTTCCTGTTTTGCCTTCTTAACCAAAAGCTGTAACAGCTTAAGGTTCTCAGAACAGCCTGATGCGCTGATAAAACCCCGTTGTCTGGGGTTAATGGGACATGCACGGGCCAGTCTCGCATTCGCGATCCTGGAGAACAACCTAAACACCACTGAAGCAATGGTGATAGGCCTCCAGTTGTTGATATCACCAGGTTTCTCCTCATTGGATGACTTGGGTATCAAAACTGTCAGGCAGTCCCGCAGCGCGTCCGGTAAAGTTCCGGTGGCAAGCCAGAGGTTGAAGATCTCTGTCAACTGGGAGAACTTAGGGTCTATTTTAATAAGATGACCCAGAGCAATCCCATCTGGCCCAGGAGCGGAGGTTTTACACATCTCATTCAAGTTCTTACCAGTCTCTCTCTGAAATCAGGTCTCGAAACATGGTGTTATCCGCCTCCCTATATACTGGGAAGGATTCAAGACCACTAAAACAGACAGATGTTTCCCATCTCTCTTTAAATGTGCACTGTGGATAACACCAGATGGTATTTGGCACTGCAGGGCTTCCGTGTTATCCAAAATAACCCGTGCCAACCTCCCTCTATGTATCTGAAACAACCTCTGATATCTCAGATATTTTCCTCGCTTAACGGCCCTTTTCTGCATCCGTTTAGTTGTCACCCCGGATGCTTTTTGGCCTCGAGGCCCCCGGGGCCTTCGCGGCTTAGACACTTTATGGTTAAGCCTATCCTGGCTATCCCGAAACTTCTCATACACTTCGTTCACCACTGATTGCGGATCTTGCCCCTGCATTATTTTCTCAAAGGCCTCCTGACACACGGTGAACTCGCCGGCCGATAGCTTCAGCTTGATGATATCATGATAGTGGAGCACCAAGCGTCCCTCACTTTGCCCCTTAGCAGATTGGGGAGGTTCTTCTCTGCCTACAGCCCCGCCTTCTCTAAATCGAACTTTCTTTGAGGGACCTTTTCCTAGAAGGCGTCTTTTGTCACTAATCTGCTTTGGCGTCTTAGATGACAAGTGCTCCGCTATTAGCTGATTGATGTTCCTGCTACCAGCAAACTTAACCACCAATTGATTCAGGAGAGCCTCTTCCTCCTCGGTCCATACCTTCTTATGGGCCCCCCGCAAAGATGTTTCTTTGGGGTGAGAGGCAGCTATCCGTTCCACATTACACACAAGAGGATGTTGTAACCTCTTGTGCTGTCCCAGTCCAATCTTTGTAGCAAAACCTCTAGAGCACACCTCACAGACCCAGCTACCCGTAGGGGCCACAAATCCTTCACCTTTGCACCGAGGGACATGACAGGAGATACTGTGGTATTTCAGATTTTGTTTACCACACTTAGAGCACCTAAACCAGATCTTATTACAGCCATGGGACGTCTTTAGATGGTCTGTTAACCCCAGCGTATTAGTAAACCGGGTCAGACACCTTGGACATGATGGATTTTTGTCCGGGACAGACATAACAGGAGTTCCTGTAATTGTTCCGCCCCCTCTGATCCCGGAGGAGTCCCAGGTGTCATTGGCTCCTCTATTTCTCTTGTTTCACACCCATTTATTTCTTCCTGAACCAGCCCAAAGGGCAAGATTTCATAAGGTTCAGGAAATACAGCCAGACAATCTGCGGTGTTACCCAGATGGCTCCCAACTTCAAGAGCAACTTTGGAGTTTATAAACTCCAAAGGTACAAGATTGATTCTTTCCTCCTCTAACACCACAGATAGTGGTGGAATTCTGGCCTCTCTAACCCACAGATCTAAAGGGTCAGTTTGGGTGGCCGTAGACACGTACCGCAAAGCCACAGATTGTACCATTGTCAAGACCGAGATGGCGTTTGGTCAAATCTAAAAGAGGGTTGTCAGAGTCTGCAGGTGGAACCCTCGACCAACCTGCAGACTGTGTCCAACTAATGCCCGTGGACAAGGCTTTGGGCAACAGCAAATAGCTGCGCCAATAAATTTGTTTCTGCGATTTGTGAATCTACCACTGGGTGGCGAGTCCAGCAATAGGGAGGGGAGATATTACCCCCTCACTCACACTGGGGCAGAGGTCGACTTAGTTACCCTTACGGGTATCCGGCGGGACCACGAGGAGGTGCGACCTCTGCAGCTATGCCCAGTTAGTAACTATGGCTATTTAATAAACATATAAAATGGTATGTTTCTTTTCTGGGTTAAGTAAAGGTGGCCCGTCCACCTGGTCGAATCCAAATTTGTAGCCCAAATATGGGCAAGACGCGTTATGACGGGTGAACCCCTCCCACCCAAAACCAATTCCACTGTCCAGCTCGAACCACTCAGGGAAGGGGCCTTTATTGTAAAGGTACAAACAATCTGGCTTTGCTTGCGAACATATGTACGATATCTACAGAAGAGAAGAGTGCTCTGGATGCCAGGGCCCGGGCTAGTCTCCCTAGCCTCGTTTTAGAGAGTCCCAAGGCCTGTAGCAATTCAGAGTTCCTCTCATACCATTTCCCCCGCGCTCCTAAGGGGAAACCAGTGAACTCTACAGATGTTACATTAGTGAGGTCACAAATCTGTGGAAGAAGGATACTTTTTTGCCTTCTCCACAGCGGCCCCTTTCAGTGAAGAATTGCTGTGCTCGTATCTCACTGTTACGTCCACTACAAGTGCCTTAGCATCCTTCACAAAGATTAAATCAGGCTTAAATAACTCATTTTCTTCATCTCTCAAATGCGGCTCCTGGAAAACCGTCCAATTCTCCCTCTTAGCTTCTCGGCTAAGGGTTTCGCAGATGAAATTATGCCTTTTAATTCTGGCGTCCTGAGTAATTGGGCATTTTCCGATGACATGGGACGCTGATTCATATTCGGCGCCGCAGTGTCTGCAGGATCGAACACAGACATCGTGTCTACCCCTTGCTAAGAATTCCCGAGTGGGGTAGACCTTCGCTCTTAATTGCAGCGCCGTTATGAGTTTTCTGTGAGGGATGCTGCGGTAATGCATCAACCAGTCATTACTGATCTTATCATTCTCAAAATTTTCGATCCCATGGCCCTGGGCAACCAGATGTTTCCATTTATTGAATTCCACCTTCCGCCAGTCACAGGGCCTAGGAAGGCGAAGCTTGGAACGTGGTGCCTCCCACTCAGACAAGGCTTCACTCCCCTCGCTAGCGACTTC
Organism: Aphelocoma coerulescens; assembly: GCF_041296385.1. Taxonomy (NCBI): domain Eukaryota; kingdom Metazoa; phylum Chordata; class Aves; order Passeriformes; family Corvidae; genus Aphelocoma; species Aphelocoma coerulescens. The sequence continues at coordinate 2,202,717 of NW_027183981.1, read as the reverse complement.
CATCAATGGGATGGGGTCCCAAATTTGGGGGACGGACTCTCGTACACCCCCAGCTTTAACCCATAATTTCTCATGTATCAATTCTAGATGTTCACCCTTCAAAAAAGAAACCAAGGTCCCATCCGAAGATTGAGCTAATCTGTGCAATCTTCGCGCTTGAATACTAGGTATAAGCGCCGCCAATTTGATAAACCCCAGCCCTCCGTCTTTAAATCTCGAATACAGGATGGCATCACATGTACAAGTTGGGAGATGAAGCCGCTCCTTGACCGATTTTTTTTATCATCAAGTCAAGGGATTCGAGGAGCCCAGTTTTTACATTGGTATGGTCAGCCAGATATATCAGTCTAGGGATGGTATATGTCCTATCGGCTTTCTGAAGAGGTTTAAGTGGTGCGCTACCAATCCGATGAAGCCATTCTTCAAGTTTCGTAGGAAGGCCAGGATCAGCGAAACCGGTCCAAGGGTCAATCTGTGTGCCAAGATATTTCTCTGAGCTTCCCGGGTTGATCATGTTGAGGGGAGTCCCTCCAACTTGCCAAGCAGGACAGTCACTGATGGTATACGCGTCCTTGGTCGGCTTGATGTAAAAGCCGTGGCATTTCTCTTCTTGAGTTCGGAGACCAGTAAGCTCACAAAAGGTCTCCAAAATTTTGATGTTATAACACATGCCTTCCCATGAGTCGCTCAGAAGCACCAGATCATCTGCGAAGGCCATGGCCGTAATCTTAAATCCACCAAGATGGAATCCACACCCTTCCGTTTCCAGTTTACATAGGAGAGGATCCAGCGCCAGGTTGAATAACAAAAGTGACATTGGGTTGCCCTGTTTAACACCGGAGCAGGTGTTAATGGGGTCTGTTTTCCCATTCTTGGCGACGATGTACGTCTTAATATTCCTGTACATCTCACCAATTAGATGGATTATATGGGAATCAACTCCCCTCTTAACCAAACCAGCTATAATATGCTGCTGGCAAACGGTATCAAATGCCTTGGCAATATCCACAAATACCACCCCCAAACTTCTATGTTCCTGTTTTGCCTTCTTAACCAAAAGCTGTAACAGCTTAAGGTTCTCAGAACAGCCTGATGCGCTGATAAAACCCCGTTGTCTGGGGTTAATGGGACATGCACGGGCCAGTCTCGCATTCGCGATCCTGGAGAACAACCTAAACACCACTGAAGCAATGGTGATAGGCCTCCAGTTGTTGATATCACCAGGTTTCTCCTCATTGGATGACTTGGGTATCAAAACTGTCAGGCAGTCCCGCAGCGCGTCCGGTAAAGTTCCGGTGGCAAGCCAGAGGTTGAAGATCTCTGTCAACTGGGAGAACTTAGGGTCTATTTTAATAAGATGACCCAGAGCAATCCCATCTGGCCCAGGAGCGGAGGTTTTACACATCTCATTCAAGTTCTTACCAGTCTCTCTCTGAAATCAGGTCTCGAAACATGGTGTTATCCGCCTCCCTATATACTGGGAAGGATTCAAGACCACTAAAACAGACAGATGTTTCCCATCTCTCTTTAAATGTGCACTGTGGATAACACCAGATGGTATTTGGCACTGCAGGGCTTCCGTGTTATCCAAAATAACCCGTGCCAACCTCCCTCTATGTATCTGAAACAACCTCTGATATCTCAGATATTTTCCTCGCTTAACGGCCCTTTTCTGCATCCGTTTAGTTGTCACCCCGGATGCTTTTTGGCCTCGAGGCCCCCGGGGCCTTCGCGGCTTAGACACTTTATGGTTAAGCCTATCCTGGCTATCCCGAAACTTCTCATACACTTCGTTCACCACTGATTGCGGATCTTGCCCCTGCATTATTTTCTCAAAGGCCTCCTGACACACGGTGAACTCGCCGGCCGATAGCTTCAGCTTGATGATATCATGATAGTGGAGCACCAAGCGTCCCTCACTTTGCCCCTTAGCAGATTGGGGAGGTTCTTCTCTGCCTACAGCCCCGCCTTCTCTAAATCGAACTTTCTTTGAGGGACCTTTTCCTAGAAGGCGTCTTTTGTCACTAATCTGCTTTGGCGTCTTAGATGGCAAGTGCTCCGCTATTAGCTGATTGATGTTCCTGCTACCAGCAAACTTAACCACCAATTGATTCAGGAGAGCCTCTTCCTCCTCGGTCCATACCTTCTTATGGGCCCCCCGCAAAGATGTTTCTTTGGGGTGAGAGGCAGCTATCCGTTCCACATTACGCACAAGAGGATGTTGTAACCTCTTGTGCTGTCCCAGTCCAATCTTTGTAGCAAAACCTCTAGAGCACACCTCACAGACCCAGCTACCCGTAGGGGCCACAAATCCTTCACCTTTGCACCGAGGGACATGACAGGAGATACTGTGGTATTTCAGATTTTGTTTACCACACTTAGAGCACCTAAACCAGATCTTATTACAGCCATGGGACGTCTTTAGATGGTCTGTTAACCCCAGCGTATTAGTAAACCGGGTCAGACACCTTGGACATGATGGATTTTTGTCCGGGACAGACATAACAGGAGTTCCTGTAATTGTTCCGCCCCCTCTGATCCCGGAGGAGTCCCAGGTGTCATTGGCTCCTCTATTTCTCTTGTTTCACACCCATTTATTTCTTCCTGAACCAGCCCAAAGGGCAAGATTTCATAAGGTTCAGGAAATACAGCCAGACAATCTGCGGTGTTACCCAGATGGCTCCCAACTTCAAGAGCAACTTTGGAGTTTATAAACTCCAAAGGTACAAGATTGATTCTTTCCTCCTCTAACACCACAGATAGTGGTGGAATTCTGGCCTCTCTAACCCACAGATCTAAAGGGTCAGTTTGGGTGGCCGTAGACACGTACCGCAAAGCCACAGATTGTACCATTGTCAAGACCGAGATGGCGTTTGGTCAAATCTAAAAGAGGGTTGTCAGAGTCTGCAGGTGGAACCCTCGACCAACCTGCAGACTGTGTCCAACTAATGCCCGTGGACAAGGCTTTGGGCAACAGCAAATAGCTGCGCCAATAAATTTGTTTCTGCGATTTGTGAATCTACCACTGGGTGGCGAGTCCAGCAATAGGGAGGGGAGATATTACCCCCTCACTCACACTGGGGCAGAGGTCGACTTAGTTACCCTTACGGGTATCCGGCGGGACCACGAGGAGGTGCGACCTCTGCAGCTATGCCCAGTTAGTAACTATGGCTATTTAATAAACATATAAAATGGTATGTTTCTTTTCTGGGTTAAGTAAAGGTGGCCCGTCCACCTGGTCGAATCCAAATTTGTAGCCCAAATATGGGCAAGACGCGTTATGACGGGTGAACCCCTCCCACCCAAAACCAATTCCACTGTCCAGCTCGAACCACTCAGGGAAGGGGCCTTTATTGTAAAGGTACAAACAATCTGGCTTTGCTTGCGAACATATGTACGATATCTACAGAAGAGAAGAGTGCTCTGGATGCCAGGGCCCGGGCTAGTCTCCCTAGCCTCGTTTTAGAGAGTCCCAAGGCCTGTAGCAATTCAGAGTTCCTCTCATACCATTTCCCCCGCGCTCCTAAGGGGAAACCAGTGAACTCTACAGATGTTACATTAGTGAGGTCACAAATCTGTGGAAGAAGGATACTTTTTTGCCTTCTCCACAGCGGCCCCTTTCAGTGAAGAATTGCTGTGCTCGTATCTCACTGTTACGTCCACTACAAGTGCCTTAGCATCCTTCACAAAGATTAAATCAGGCTTAAATAACTCATTTTCTTCATCTCTCAAATGCGGCTCCTGGAAAACCGTCCAATTCTCCCTCTTAGCTTCTCGGCTAAGGGTTTCGCAGATGAAATTATGCCTTTTAATTCTGGCGTCCTGAGTAATTGGGCATTTTCCGATGACATGGGACGCTGATTCATATTCGGCGCCGCAGTGTCTGCAGGATCGAACACAGACATCGTGTCTACCCCTTGCTAAGAATTCCCGAGTGGGGTAGACCTTCGCTCTTAATTGCAGCGCCGTTATGAGTTTTCTGTGAGGGATGCTGCGGTAATGCATCAACCAGTCATTACTGATCTTATCATTCTCAAAATTTTCGATCCCATGGCCCTGGGCAACCAGATGTTTCCATTTATTGAATTCCACCTTCCGCCAGTCACAGGGCCTAGGAAGGCGAAGCTTGGAACGTGGTGCCTCCCACTCAGACAAGGCTTCACTCCCCTCGCTAGCGACTTCCATCAATGGGATGGGGTCCCAAATTTGGGGGACGGACTCTCGTACACCCCCAGCTTTAACCCATAATTTCTCATGTATCAATTCTAGATGTTCACCCTTCAAAAAAGAAACCAAGGTCCCATCCGAAGATTGAGCTAATCTGTGCAATCTTCGCGCTTGAATACTAGGTATAAGCGCCGCCAATTTGATAAACCCCAGCCCTCCGTCTTTAAATCTCGAATACAGGATGGCATCACATGTACAAGTTGGGAGATGAAGCCGCTCCTTGACCGATTTTTTTTATCATCAAGTCAAGGGATTCGAGGAGCCCAGTTTTTACATTGGTATGGTCAGCCAGATATATCAGTCTAGGGATGGTATATGTCCTATCGGCTTTCTGAAGAGGTTTAAGTGGTGCGCTACCAATCCGATGAAGCCATTCTTCAAGTTTCGTAGGAAGGCCAGGATCAGCGAAACCGGTCCAAGGGTCAATCTGTGTGCCAAGATATTTCTCTGAGCTTCCCGGGTTGATCATGTTGAGGGGAGTCCCTCCAACTTGCCAAGCAGGACAGTCACTGATGGTATACGCGTCCTTGGTCGGCTTGATGTAAAAGCCGTGGCATTTCTCTTCTTGAGTTCGGAGACCAGTAAGCTCACAAAAGGTCTCCAAAATTTTGATGTTATAACACATGCCTTCCCATGAGTCGCTCAGAAGCACCAGATCATCTGCGAAGGCCATGGCCGTAATCTTAAATCCACCAAGATGGAATCCACACCCTTCCGTTTCCAGTTTACATAGGAGAGGATCCAGCGCCAGGTTGAATAACAAAAGTGACATTGGGTTGCCCTGTTTAACACCGGAGCAGGTGTTAATGGGGTCTGTTTTCCCATTCTTGGCGACGATGTACGTCTTAATATTCCTGTACATCTCACCAATTAGATGGATTATATGGGAATCAACTCCCCTCTTAACCAAACCAGCTATAATATGCTGCTGGCAAACGGTATCAAATGCCTTGGCAATATCCACAAATACCACCCCCAAACTTCTATGTTCCTGTTTTGCCTTCTTAACCAAAAGCTGTAACAGCTTAAGGTTCTCAGAACAGCCTGATGCGCTGATAAAACCCCGTTGTCTGGGGTTAATGGGACATGCACGGGCCAGTCTCGCATTCGCGATCCTGGAGAACAACCTAAACACCACTGAAGCAATGGTGATAGGCCTCCAGTTGTTGATATCACCAGGTTTCTCCTCATTGGATGACTTGGGTATCAAAACTGTCAGGCAGTCCCGCAGCGCGTCCGGTAAAGTTCCGGTGGCAAGCCAGAGGTTGAAGATCTCTGTCAACTGGGAGAACTTAGGGTCTATTTTAATACGATGACCCAGAGCAATCCCATCTGGCCCAGGAGCGGAGGTTTTACACATCTCATTCAAGTTCTTACCAGTCTCTCTCTGAAATCAGGTCTCGAAACATGGTGTTATCCGCCTCCCTATATACTGGGAAGGATTCAAGACCACTAAAACAGACAGATGTTTCCCATCTCTCTTTAAATGTGCACTGTGGATAACACCAGATGGTATTTGGCACTGCAGGGCTTCCGTGTTATCCAAAATAACCCGTGCCAACCTCCCTCTATGTATCTGAAACAACCTCTGATATCTCAGATATTTTCCTCGCTTAACGGCCCTTTTCTGCATCCGTTTAGTTGTCACCCCGGATGCTTTTTGGCCTCGAGGCCCCCGGGGCCTTCGCGGCTTAGACACTTTATGGTTAAGCCTATCCTGGCTATCCCGAAACTTCTCATACACTTCGTTCACCACTGATTGCGGATCTTGCCCCTGCATTATTTTCTCAAAGGCCTCCTGACACACGGTGAACTCGCCGGCCGATAGCTTCAGCTTGATGATATCATGATAGTGGAGCACCAAGCGTCCCTCACTTTGCCCCTTAGCAGATTGGGGAGGTTCTTCTCTGCCTACAGCCCCGCCTTCTCTAAATCGAACTTTCTTTGAGGGACCTTTTCCTAGAAGGCGTCTTTTGTCACTAATCTGCTTTGGCGTCTTAGATGACAAGTGCTCCGCTATTAGCTGATTGATGTTCCTGCTACCAGCAAACTTAACCACCAATTGATTCAGGAGAGCCTCTTCCTCCTCGGTCCATACCTTCTTATGGGCCCCCCGCAAAGATGTTTCTTTGGGGTGAGAGGCAGCTATCCGTTCCACATTACACACAAGAGGATGTTGTAACCTCTTGTGCTGTCCCAGTCCAATCTTTGTAGCAAAACCTCTAGAGCACACCTCACAGACCCAGCTACCCGTAGGGGCCACAAATCCTTCACCTTTGCACCGAGGGACATGACAGGAGATACTGTGGTATTTCAGATTTTGTTTACCACACTTAGAGCACCTAAACCAGATCTTATTACAGCCATGGGACGTCTTTAGATGGTCTGTTAACCCCAGCGTATTAGTAAACCGGGTCAGACACCTTGGACATGATGGATTTTTGTCCGGGACAGACATAACAGGAGTTCCTGTAATTGTTCCGCCCCCTCTGATCCCGGAGGAGTCCCAGGTGTCATTGGCTCCTCTATTTCTCTTGTTTCACACCCATTTATTTCTTCCTGAACCAGCCCAAAGGGCAAGATTTCATAAGGTTCAGGAAATACAGCCAGACAATCTGCGGTGTTACCCAGATGGCTCCCAACTTCAAGAGCAACTTTGGAGTTTATAAACTCCAAAGGTACAAGATTGATTCTTTCCTCCTCTAACACCACAGATAGTGGTGGAATTCTGGCCTCTCTAACCCACAGATCTAAAGGGTCAGTTTGGGTGGCCGTAGACACGTACCGCAAAGCCACAGATTGTACCATTGTCAAGACCGAGATGGCGTTTGGTCAAATCTAAAAGAGGGTTGTCAGAGTCTGCAGGTGGAACCCTCGACCAACCTGCAGACTGTGTCCAACTAATGCCCGTGGACAAGGCTTTGGGCAACAGCAAATAGCTGCGCCAATAAATTTGTTTCTGCGATTTGTGAATCTACCACTGGGTGGCGAGTCCAGCAATAGGGAGGGGAGATATTACCCCCTCACTCACACTGGGGCAGAGGTCGACTTAGTTACCCTTACGGGTATCCGGCGGGACCACGAGGAGGTGCGACCTCTGCAGCTATGCCCAGTTAGTAACTATGGCTATTTAATAAACATATAAAATGGTATGTTTCTTTTCTGGGTTAAGTAAAGGTGGCCCGTCCACCTGGTCGAATCCAAATTTGTAGCCCAAATATGGGCAAGACGCGTTATGACGGGTGAACCCCTCCCACCCAAAACCAATTCCACTGTCCAGCTCGAACCACTCAGGGAAGGGGCCTTTATTGTAAAGGTACAAACAATCTGGCTTTGCTTGCGAACATATGTACGATATCTACAGAAGAGAAGAGTGCTCTGGATGCCAGGGCCCGGGCTAGTCTCCCTAGCCTCGTTTTAGAGAGTCCCAAGGCCTGTAGCAATTCAGAGTTCCTCTCATACCATTTCCCCCGCGCTCCTAAGGGGAAACCAGTGAACTCTACAGATGTTACATTAGTGAGGTCACAAATCTGTGGAAGAAGGATACTTTTTTGCCTTCTCCACAGCGGCCCCTTTCAGTGAAGAATTGCTGTGCTCGTATCTCACTGTTACGTCCACTACAAGTGCCTTAGCATCCTTCACAAAGATTAAATCAGGCTTAAATAACTCATTTTCTTCATCTCTCAAATGCGGCTCCTGGAAAACCGTCCAATTCTCCCTCTTAGCTTCTCGGCTAAGGGTTTCGCAGATGAAATTATGCCTTTTAATTCTGGCGTCCTGAGTAATTGGGCATTTTCCGATGACATGGGACGCTGATTCATATTCGGCGCCGCAGTGTCTGCAGGATCGAACACAGACATCGTGTCTACCCCTTGCTAAGAATTCCCGAGTGGGGTAGACCTTCGCTCTTAATTGCAGCGCCGTTATGAGTTTTCTGTGAGGGATGCTGCGGTAATGCATCAACCAGTCATTACTGATCTTATCATTCTCAAAATTTTCGATCCCATGGCCCTGGGCAACCAGATGTTTCCATTTATTGAATTCCACCTTCCGCCAGTCACAGGGCCTAGGAAGGCGAAGCTTGGAACGTGGTGCCTCCCACTCAGACAAGGCTTCACTCCCCTCGCTAGCGACTTCCATCAATGGGATGGGGTCCCAAATTTGGGGGACGGACTCTCGTACACCCCCAGCTTTAACCCATAATTTCTCATGTATCAATTCTAGATGTTCACCCTTCAAAAAAGAAACCAAGGTCCCATCCGAAGATTGAGCTAATCTGTGCAATCTTCGCGCTTGAATACTAGGTATAAGCGCCGCCAATTTGATAAACCCCAGCCCTCCGTCTTTAAATCTCGAATACAGGATGGCATCACATGTACAAGTTGGGAGATGAAGCCGCTCCTTGACCGATTTTTTTTATCATCAAGTCAAGGGATTCGAGGAGCCCAGTTTTTACATTGGTATGGTCAGCCAGATATATCAGTCTAGGGATGGTATATGTCCTATCGGCTTTCTGAAGAGGTTTAAGTGGTGCGCTACCAATCCGATGAAGCCATTCTTCAAGTTTCGTAGGAAGGCCAGGATCAGCGAAACCGGTCCAAGGGTCAATCTGTGTGCCAAGATATTTCTCTGAGCTTCCCGGGTTGATCATGTTGAGGGGAGTCCCTCCAACTTGCCAAGCAGGACAGTCACTGATGGTATACGCGTCCTTGGTCGGCTTGATGTAAAAGCCGTGGCATTTCTCTTCTTGAGTTCGGAGACCAGTAAGCTCACAAAAGGTCTCCAAAATTTTGATGTTATAACACATGCCTTCCCATGAGTCGCTCAGAAGCACCAGATCATCTGCGAAGGCCATGGCCGTAATCTTAAATCCACCAAGATGGAATCCACACCCTTCCGTTTCCAGTTTACATAGGAGAGGATCCAGCGCCAGGTTGAATAACAAAAGTGACATTGGGTTGCCCTGTTTAACACCGGAGCAGGTGTTAATGGGGTCTGTTTTCCCATTCTTGGCGACGATGTACGTCTTAATATTCCTGTACATCTCACCAATTAGATGGATTATATGGGAATCAACTCCCCTCTTAACCAAACCAGCTATAATATGCTGCTGGCAAACGGTATCAAATGCCTTGGCAATATCCACAAATACCACCCCCAAACTTCTATGTTCCTGTTTTGCCTTCTTAACCAAAAGCTGTAACAGCTTAAGGTTCTCAGAACAGCCTGATGCGCTGATAAAACCCCGTTGTCTGGGGTTAATGGGACATGCACGGGCCAGTCTCGCATTCGCGATCCTGGAGAACAACCTAAACACCACTGAAGCAATGGTGATAGGCCTCCAGTTGTTGATATCACCAGGTTTCTCCTCATTGGATGACTTGGGTATCAAAACTGTCAGGCAGTCCCGCAGCGCGTCCGGTAAAGTTCCGGTGGCAAGCCAGAGGTTGAAGATCTCTGTCAACTGGGAGAACTTAGGGTCTATTTTAATACGATGACCCAGAGCAATCCCATCTGGCCCAGGAGCGGAGGTTTTACACATCTCATTCAAGTTCTTACCAGTCTCTCTCTGAAATCAGGTCTCGAAACATGGTGTTATCCGCCTCCCTATATACTGGGAAGGATTCAAGACCACTAAAACAGACAGATGTTTCCCATCTCTCTTTAAATGTGCACTGTGGATAACACCAGATGGTATTTGGCACTGCAGGGCTTCCGTGTTATCCAAAATAACCCGTGCCAACCTCCCTCTATGTATCTGAAACAACCTCTGATATCTCAGATATTTTCCTCGCTTAACGGCCCTTTTCTGCATCCGTTTAGTTGTCACCCCGGATGCTTTTTGGCCTCGAGGCCCCCGGGGCCTTCGCGGCTTAGACACTTTATGGTTAAGCCTATCCTGGCTATCCCGAAACTTCTCATACACTTCGTTCACCACTGATTGCGGATCTTGCCCCTGCATTATTTTCTCAAAGGCCTCCTGACACACGGTGAACTCGCCTGCCGATAGCTTCAGCTTGATGATATCATGATAGTGGAGCACCAAGCGTCCCTCACTTTGCCCCTTAGCAGATTGGGGAGGTTCTTCTCTGCCTACAGCCCCGCCTTCTCTAAATCGAACTTTCTTTGAGGGACCTTTTCCTAGAAGGCGTCTTTTGTCACTAATCTGCTTTGGCGTCTTAGATGGCAAGTGCTCCGCTATTAGCTGATTGATGTTCCTGCTACCAGCAAACTTAACCACCAATTGATTCAGGAGAGCCTCTTCCTCCTCGGTCCATACCTTCTTATGGGCCCCCCGCAAAGATGTTTCTTTGGGGTGAGAGGCAGCTATCCGTTCCACATTACACACAAGAGGATGTTGTAACCTCTTGTGCTGTCCCAGTCCAATCTTTGTAGCAAAACCTCTAGAGCACACCTCACAGACCCAGCTACCCGTAGGGGCCACAAATCCTTCACCTTTGCACCGAGGGACATGACAGGAGATACTGTGGTATTTCAGATTTTGTTTACCACACTTAGAGCACCTTAACCAGATCTTATTACAGCCATGGGACGTCTTTAGATGGTCTGTTAACCCCAGCGTATTAGTAAACCGGGTCAGACACCTTGGACATGATGGATTTTTGTCCGGGACAGACATAACAGGAGTTCCTGTAATTGTTCCGCCCCCTCTGATCCCGGAGGAGTCCCAGGTGTCATTGGCTCCTCTATTTCTCTTGTTTCACACCCATTTATTTCTTCCTGAACCAGCCCAAAGGGCAAGATTTCATAAGGTTCAGGAAATACAGCCAGACAATCTGCGGTGTTACCCAGATGGCTCCCAACTTCAAGAGCAACTTTGGAGTTTATAAATTCCAAAGGTACAAGATTGATTCTTTCCTCCTCTAACACCACAGATAGTGGTGGAATTCTGGCCTCTCTAACCCACAGATCTAAAGGGTCAGTTTGGGTGGCCGTAGACACGTACCGCAAAGCCACAGATTGTACCATTGTCAAGACCGAGATGGCGTTTGGTCAAATCTAAAAGAGGGTTGTCAGAGTCTGCAGGTGGAACCCTCGACCAACCTGCAGACTGTGTCCAACTAATGCCCGTGGACAAGGCTTTGGGCAACAGCAAATAGCTGCGCCAATAAATTTGTTTCTGCGATTTGTGAATCTACCACTGGGTGGCGAGTCCAGCAATAGGGAGGGGAGATATTACCCCCTCACTCACACTGGGGCAGAGGTCGACTTAGTTACCCTTACGGGTATCCGGCGGGACCACGAGGAGGTGCGACCTCTGCAGCTATGCCCAGTTAGTAACTATGGCTATTTAATAAACATATAAAATGGTATGTTTCTTTTCTGGGTTAAGTAAAGGTGGCCCGTCCACCTGGTCGAATCCAAATTTGTAGCCCAAATATGGGCAAGACGCGTTATGACGGGTGAACCCCTCCCACCCAAAACCAATTCCACTGTCCAGCTCGAACCACTCAGGGAAGGGGCCTTTATTGTAAAGGTACAAACAATCTGGCTTTGCTTGCGAACATATGTACGATATCTACAGAAGAGAAGAGTGCTCTGGATGCCAGGGCCCGGGCTAGTCTCCCTAGCCTCGTTTTAGAGAGTCCCAAGGCCTGTAGCAATTCAGAGTTCCTCTCATACCATTTCCCCCGCGCTCCTAAGGGGAAACCAGTGAACTCTACAGATGTTACATTAGTGAGGTCACAAATCTGTGGAAGAAGGATACTTTTTTGCCTTCTCCACAGCGGCCCCTTTCAGTGAAGAATTGCTGTGCTCGTATCTCACTGTTACGTCCACTACAAGTGCCTTAGCATCCTTCACAAAGATTAAATCAGGCTTAAATAACTCATTTTCTTCATCTCTCAAATGCGGCTCCTGGAAAACCGTCCAATTCTCCCTCTTAGCTTCTCGGCTAAGGGTTTCGCAGATGAAATTATGCCTTTTAATTCTGGCGTCCTGAGTAATTGGGCATTTTCCGATGACATGGGACGCTGATTCATATTCGGCGCCGCAGTGTCTGCAGGATCGAACACAGACATCGTGTCTACCCCTTGCTAAGAATTCCCGAGTGGGGTAGACCTTCGCTCTTAATTGCAGCGCCGTTATGAGTTTTCTGTGAGGGATGCTGCGGTAATGCATCAACCAGTCATTACTGATCTTATCATTCTCAAAATTTTCGATCCCATGGCCCTGGGCAACCAGATGTTTCCATTTATTGAATTCCACCTTCCGCCAGTCACAGGGCCTAGGAAGGCGAAGCTTGGAACGTGGTGCCTCCCACTCAGACAAGGCTTCACTCCCCTCGCTAGCGACTTCCATCAATGGGATGGGGTCCCAAATTTGGGGGACGGACTCTCGTACACCCCCAGCTTTAACCCATAATTTCTCATGTATCAATTCTAGATGTTCACCCTTCAAAAAAGAAACCAAGGTCCCATCCGAAGATTGAGCTAATCTGTGCAATCTTCGCGCTTGAATACTAGGTATAAGCGCCGCCAATTTGATAAACCCCAGCCCTCCGTCTTTAAATCTCGAATACAGGATGGCATCACATGTACAAGTTGGGAGATGAAGCCGCTCCTTGACCGATTTTTTTTATCATCAAGTCAAGGGATTCGAGGAGCCCAGTTTTTACATTGGTATGGTCAGCCAGATATATCAGTCTAGGGATGGTATATGTCCTATCGGCTTTCTGAAGAGGTTTAAGTGGTGCGCTACCAATCCGATGAAGCCATTCTTCAAGTTTCGTAGGAAGGCCAGGATCAGCGAAACCGGTCCAAGGGTCAATCTGTGTGCCAAGATATTTCTCTGAGCTTCCCGGGTTGATCATGTTGAGGGGAGTCCCTCCAACTTGCCAAGCAGGACAGTCACTGATGGTATACGCGTCCTTGGTCGGCTTGATGTAAAAGCCGTGGCATTTCTCTTCTTGAGTTCGGAGACCAGTAAGCTCACAAAAGGTCTCCAAAATTTTGATGTTATAACACATGCCTTCCCATGAGTCGCTCAGAAGCACCAGATCATCTGCGAAGGCCATGGCCGTAATCTTAAATCCACCAAGATGGAATCCACACCCTTCCGTTTCCAGTTTACATAGGAGAGGATCCAGCGCCAGGTTGAATAACAAAAGTGACATTGGGTTGCCCTGTTTAACACCGGAGCAGGTGTTAATGGGGTCTGTTTTCCCATTCTTGGCGACGATGTACGTCTTAATATTCCTGTACATCTCACCAATTAGATGGATTATATGGGAATCAACTCCCCTCTTAACCAAACCAGCTATAATATGCTGCTGGCAAACGGTATCAAATGCCTTGGCAATATCCACAAATACCACCCCCAAACTTCTATGTTCCTGTTTTGCCTTCTTAACCAAAAGCTGTAACAGCTTAAGGTTCTCAGAACAGCCTGATGCGCTGATAAAACCCCGTTGTCTGGGGTTAATGGGACATGCACGGGCCAGTCTCGCATTCGCGATCCTGGAGAACAACCTAAACACCACTGAAGCAATGGTGATAGGCCTCCAGTTGTTGATATCACCAGGTTTCTCCTCATTGGATGACTTGGGTATCAAAACTGTCAGGCAGTCCCGCAGCGCGTCCGGTAAAGTTCCGGTGGCAAGCCAGAGGTTGAAGATCTCTGTCAACTGGGAGAACTTAGGGTCTATTTTAATACGATGACCCAGAGCAATCCCATCTGGCCCAGGAGCGGAGGTTTTACACATCTCATTCAAGTTCTTACCAGTCTCTCTCTGAAATCAGGTCTCGAAACATGGTGTTATCCGCCTCCCTATATACTGGGAAGGATTCAAGACCACTAAAACAGACAGATGTTTCCCATCTCTCTTTAAATGTGCACTGTGGATAACACCAGATGGTATTTGGCACTGCAGGGCTTCCGTGTTATCCAAAATAACCCGTGCCAACCTCCCTCTATGTATCTGAAACAACCTCTGATATCTCAGATATTTTCCTCGCTTAACGGCCCTTTTCTGCATCCGTTTAGTTGTCACCCCGGATGCTTTTTGGCCTCGAGGCCCCCGGGGCCTTCGCGGCTTAGACACTTTATGGTTAAGCCTATCCTGGCTATCCCGAAACTTCTCATACACTTCGTTCACCACTGATTGCGGATCTTGCCCCTGCATTATTTTCTCAAAGGCCTCCTGACACACGGTGAACTCGCCTGCCGATAGCTTCAGCTTGATGATATCATGATAGTGGAGCACCAAGCGTCCCTCACTTTGCCCCTTAGCAGATTGGGGAGGTTCTTCTCTGCCTACAGCCCCGCCTTCTCTAAATCGAACTTTCTTTGAGGGACCTTTTCCTAGAAGGCGTCTTTTGTCACTAATCTGCTTTGGCGTCTTAGATGGCAAGTGCTCCGCTATTAGCTGATTGATGTTCCTGCTACCAGCAAACTTAACCACCAATTGATTCAGGAGAGCCTCTTCCTCCTCGGTCCATACCTTCTTATGGGCCCCCCGCAAAGATGTTTCTTTGGGGTGAGAGGCAGCTATCCGTTCCACATTACACACAAGAGGATGTTGTAACCTCTTGTGCTGTCCCAGTCCAATCTTTGTAGCAAAACCTCTAGAGCACACCTCACAGACCCAGCTACCCGTAGGGGCCACAAATCCTTCACCTTTGCACCGAGGGACATGACAGGAGATACTGTGGTATTTCAGATTTTGTTTACCACACTTAGAGCACCTAAACCAGATCTTATTACAGCCATGGGACGTCTTTAGATGGTCTGTTAACCCCAGCGTATTAGTAAACCGGGTCAGACACCTTGGACATGATGGATTTTTGTCCGGGACAGACATAACAGGAGTTCCTGTAATTGTTCCGCCCCCTCTGATCCCGGAGGAGTCCCAGGTGTCATTGGCTCCTCTATTTCTCTTGTTTCACACCCATTTATTTCTTCCTGAACCAGCCCAAAGGGCAAGATTTCATAAGGTTCAGGAAATACAGCCAGACAATCTGCGGTGTTACCCAGATGGCTCCCAACTTCAAGAGCAACTTTGGAGTTTATAAACTCCAAAGGTACAAGATTGATTCTTTCCTCCTCTAACACCACAGATAGTGGTGGAATTCTGGCCTCTCTAACCCACAGATCTAAAGGGTCAGTTTGGGTGGCCGTAGACACGTACCGCAAAGCCACAGATTGTACCATTGTCAAGACCGAGATGGCGTTTGGTCAAATCTAAAAGAGGGTTGTCAGAGTCTGCAGGTGGAACCCTCGACCAACCTGCAGACTGTGTCCAACTAATGCCCGTGGACAAGGCTTTGGGCAACAGCAAATAGCTGCGCCAATAAATTTGTTTCTGCGATTTGTGAATCTACCACTGGGTGGCGAGTCCAGCAATAGGGAGGGGAGATATTACCCCCTCACTCACACTGGGGCAGAGGTCGACTTAGTTACCCTTACGGGTATCCGGCGGGACCACGAGGAGGTGCGACCTCTGCAGCTATGCCCAGTTAGTAACTATGGCTATTTAATAAACATATAAAATGGTATGTTTCTTTTCTGGGTTAAGTAAAGGTGGCCCGTCCACCTGGTCGAATCCAAATTTGTAGCCCAAATATGGGCAAGACGCGTTATGACGGGTGAACCCCTCCCACCCAAAACCAATTCCACTGTCCAGCTCGAACCACTCAGGGAAGGGGCCTTTATTGTAAAGGTACAAACAATCTGGCTTTGCTTGCGAACATATGTACGATATCTACAGAAGAGAAGAGTGCTCTGGATGCCAGGGCCCGGGCTAGTCTCCCTAGCCTCGTTTTAGAGAGTCCCAAGGCCTGTAGCAATTCAGAGTTCCTCTCATACCATTTCCCCCGCGCTCCTAAGGGGAAACCAGTGAACTCTACAGATGTTACATTAGTGAGGTCACAAATCTGTGGAAGAAGGATACTTTTTTGCCTTCTCCACAGCGGCCCCTTTCAGTGAAGAATTGCTGTGCTCGTATCTCACTGTTACGTCCACTACAAGTGCCTTAGCATCCTTCACAAAGATTAAATCAGGCTTAAATAACTCATTTTCTTCATCTCTCAAATGCGGCTCCTGGAAAACCGTCCAATTCTCCCTCTTAGCTTCTCGGCTAAGGGTTTCGCAGATGAAATTATGCCTTTTAATTCTGGCGTCCTGAGTAATTGGGCATTTTCCGATGACATGGGACGCTGATTCATATTCGGCGCCGCAGTGTCTGCAGGATCGAACACAGACATCGTGTCTACCCCTTGCTAAGAATTCCCGAGTGGGGTAGACCTTCGCTCTTAATTGCAGCGCCGTTATGAGTTTTCTGTGAGGGATGCTGCGGTAATGCATCAACCAGTCATTACTGATCTTATCATTCTCAAAATTTTCGATCCCATGGCCCTGGGCAACCAGATGTTTCCATTTATTGAATTCCACCTTCCGCCAGTCACAGGGCCTAGGAAGGCGAAGCTTGGAACGTGGTGCCTCCCACTCAGACAAGGCTTCACTCCCCTCGCTAGCAACTTCCATCAATGGGATGGGGTCCCAAATTTGGGGGACGGACTCTCGTACACCCCCAGCTTTAACCCATAATTTCTCATGTATCAATTCTAGATGTTCACCCTTCAAAAAAGAAACCAAGGTCCCATCCGAAGATTGAGCTAATCTGTGCAATCTTCACGCTTGAATACTAGGTATAAGCGCCGCCAATTTGATAAACCCCAGCCCTCCGTCTTTAAATCTCGAATACAGGATGGCATCACATGTACAAGTTGGGAGATGAAGCCGCTCCTTGACCGATTTTTTGTATCATCAAGTCAAGGGATTCGAGGAGCCCAGTTTTTACATTGGTATGGTCAGCCAGATATATCAGTCTAGGGATGGTATATGTCCTATCGGCTTTCTGAAGAGGTTTAAGTGGTGCGCTACCAATCCGATGAAGCCATTCTTCAAGTTTCGTAGGAAGGCCAGGATCAGCGAAACCGGTCCAAGGGTCAATCTGTGTGCCAAGATATTTCTCTGAGCTTCCCGGGTTGATCATGTTGAGGGGAGTCCCTCCAACTTGCCAAGCAGGACAGTCACTGATGGTATACGCGTCCTTGGTCGGCTTGATGTAAAAGCCGTGGCATTTCTCTTCTTGAGTTCGGAGACCAGTAAGCTCACAAAAGGTCTCCAAAATTTTGATGTTATAACACATGCCTTCCCATGAGTCGCTCAGAAGCACCAGATCATCTGCGAAGGCCATGGCCGTAATCTTAAATCCACCAAGATGGAATCCACACCCTTCCGTTTCCAGTTTACATAGGAGAGGATCCAGCGCCAGGTTGAATAACAAAAGTGACATTGGGTTGCCCTGTTTAACACCGGAGCAGGTGTTAATGGGGTCTGTTTTCCCATTCTTGGCGACGATGTACGTCTTAATATTCCTGTACATCTCACCAATTAGATGGATTATATGGGAATCAACTCCCCTCTTAACCAAACCAGCTATAATATGCTGCTGGCAAACGGTATCAAATGCCTTGGCAATATCCACAAATACCACCCCCAAACTTCTATGTTCCTGTTTTGCCTTCTTAACCAAAAGCTGTAACAGCTTAAGGTTCTCAGAACAGCCTGATGCGCTGATAAAACCCCGTTGTCTGGGGTTAATGGGACATGCACGGGCCAGTCTCGCATTCGCGATCCTGGAGAACAACCTAAACACCACTGAAGCAATGGTGATAGGCCTCCAGTTGTTGATATCACCAGGTTTCTCCTCATTGGATGACTTGGGTATCAAAACTGTCAGGCAGTCCCGCAGCGCGTCCGGTAAAGTTCCGGTGGCAAGCCAGAGGTTGAAGATCTCTGTCAACTGGGAGAACTTAGGGTCTATTTTAATACGATGACCCAGAGCAATCCCATCTGGCCCAGGAGCGGAGGTTTTACACATCTCATTCAAGTTCTTACCAGTCTCTCTCTGAAATCAGGTCTCGAAACATGGTGTTATCCGCCTCCCTATATACTGGGAAGGATTCAAGACCACTAAAACAGACAGATGTTTCCCATCTCTCTTTAAATGTGCACTGTGGATAACACCAGATGGTATTTGGCACTGCAGGGCTTCCGTGTTATCCAAAATAACCCGTGCCAACCTCCCTCTATGTATCTGAAACAACCTCTGATATCTCAGATATTTTCCTCGCTTAACGGCCCTTTTCTGCATCCGTTTAGTTGTCACCCCGGATGCTTTTTGGCCTCGAGGCCCCCGGGGCCTTCGCGGCTTAGACACTTTATGGTTAAGCCTATCCTGGCTATCCCGAAACTTCTCATACACTTCGTTCACCACTGATTGCGGATCTTGCCCCTGCATTATTTTCTCAAAGGCCTCCTGACACACGGTGAACTCGCCTGCCGATAGCTTCAGCTTGATGATATCATGATAGTGGAGCACCAAGCGTCCCTCACTTTGCCCCTTAGCAGATTGGGGAGGTTCTTCTCTGCCTACAGCCCCGCCTTCTCTAAATCGAACTTTCTTTGAGGGACCTTTTCCTAGAAGGCGTCTTTTGTCACTAATCTGCTTTGGCGTCTTAGATGGCAAGTGCTCCGCTATTAGCTGATTGATGTTCCTGCTACCAGCAAACTTAACCACCAATTGATTCAGGAGAGCCTCTTCCTCCTCGGTCCATACCTTCTTATGGGCCCCCCGCAAAGATGTTTCTTTGGGGTGAGAGGCAGCTATCCGTTCCACATTACACACAAGAGGATGTTGTAACCTCTTGTGCTGTCCCAGTCCAATCTTTGTAGCAAAACCTCTAGAGCACACCTCACAGACCCAGCTACCCGTAGGGGCCACAAATCCTTCACCTTTGCACCGAGGGACATGACAGGAGATACTGTGGTATTTCAGATTTTGTTTACCACACTTAGAGCACCTAAACCAGATCTTATTACAGCCATGGGACGTCTTTAGATGGTCTGTTAACCCCAGCGTATTAGTAAACCGGGTCAGACACCTTGGACATGATGGATTTTTGTCCGGGACAGACATAACAGGAGTTCCTGTAATTGTTCCGCCCCCTCTGATCCCGGAGGAGTCCCAGGTGTCATTGGCTCCTCTATTTCTCTTGTTTCACACCCATTTATTTCTTCCTGAACCAGCCCAAAGGGCAAGATTTCATAAGGTTCAGGAAATACAGCCAGACAATCTGCGGTGTTACCCAGATGGCTCCCAACTTCAAGAGCAACTTTGGAGTTTATAAACTCCAAAGGTACAAGATTGATTCTTTCCTCCTCTAACACCACAGATAGTGGTGGAATTCTGGCCTCTCTAACCCACAGATCTAAAGGGTCAGTTTGGGTGGCCGTAGACACGTACCGCAAAGCCACAGATTGTACCATTGTCAAGACCGAGATGGCGTTTGGTCAAATCTAAAAGAGGGTTGTCAGAGTCTGCAGGTGGAACCCTCGACCAACCTGCAGACTGTGTCCAACTAATGCCCGTGGACAAGGCTTTGGGCAACAGCAAATAGCTGCGCCAATAAATTTGTTTCTGCGATTTGTGAATCTACCACTGGGTGGCGAGTCCAGCAATAGGGAGGGGAGATATTACCCCCTCACTCACACTGGGGCAGAGGTCGACTTAGTTACCCTTACGGGTATCCGGCGGGACCACGAGGAGGTGCGACCTCTGCAGCTATGCCCAGTTAGTAACTATGGCTATTTAATAAACATATAAAATGGTATGTTTCTTTTCTGGGTTAAGTAAAGGTGGCCCGTCCACCTGGTCGAATCCAAATTTGTAGCCCAAATATGGGCAAGACGCGTTATGACGGGTGAACCCCTCCCACCCAAAACCAATTCCACTGTCCAGCTCGAACCACTCAGGGAAGGGGCCTTTATTGTAAAGGTACAAACAATCTGGCTTTGCTTGCGAACATATGTACGATATCTACAGAAGAGAAGAGTGCTCTGGATGCCAGGGCCCGGGCTAGTCTCCCTAGCCTCGTTTTAGAGAGTCCCAAGGCCTGTAGCAATTCAGAGTTCCTCTCATACCATTTCCCCCGCGCTCCTAAGGGGAAACCAGTGAACTCTACAGATGTTACATTAGTGAGGTCACAAATCTGTGGAAGAAGGATACTTTTTTGCCTTCTCCACAGCGGCCCCTTTCAGTGAAGAATTGCTGTGCTCGTATCTCACTGTTACGTCCACTACAAGTGCCTTAGCATCCTTCACAAAGATTAAATCAGGCTTAAATAACTCATTTTCTTCATCTCTCAAATGCGGCTCCTGGAAAACCGTCCAATTCTCCCTCTTAGCTTCTCGGCTAAGGGTTTCGCAGATGAAATTATGCCTTTTAATTCTGGCGTCCTGAGTAATTGGGCATTTTCCGATGACATGGGACGCTGATTCATATTCGGCGCCGCAGTGTCTGCAGGATCGAACACAGACATCGTGTCTACCCCTTGCTAAGAATTCCCGAGTGGGGTAGACCTTCGCTCTTAATTGCAGCGCCGTTATGAGTTTTCTGTGAGGGATGCTGCGGTAATGCATCAACCAGTCATTACTGATCTTATCATTCTCAAAATTTTCGATCCCATGGCCCTGGGCAACCAGATGTTTCCATTTATTGAATTCCACCTTCCGCCAGTCACAGGGCCTAGGAAGGCGAAGCTTGGAACGTGGTGCCTCCCACTCAGACAAGGCTTCACTCCCCTCGCTAGCGACTTCCATCAATGGGATGGGGTCCCAAATTTGGGGGACGGACTCTCGTACACCCCCAGCTTTAACCCATAATTTCTCATGTATCAATTCTAGATGTTCACCCTTCAAAAAAGAAACCAAGGTCCCATCCGAAGATTGAGCTAATCTGTGCAATCTTCGTGCTTGAATACTAGGTATAAGCGCCGCCAATTTGATAAACCCCAGCCCTCCGTCTTTAAATCTCGAATACAGGATGGCATCACATGTACAAGTTGGGAGATGAAGCCGCTCCTTGACCGATTTTTTTTATCATCAAGTCAAGGGATTCGAGGAGCCCAGTTTTTACATTGGTATGGTCAGCCAGATATATCAGTCTAGGGATGGTATATGTCCTATCGGCTTTCTGAAGAGGTTTAAGTGGTGCGCTACCAATCCGATGAAGCCATTCTTCAAGTTTCGTAGGAAGGCCAGGATCAGCGAAACCGGTCCAAGGGTCAATCTGTGTGCCAAGATATTTCTCTGAGCTTCCCGGGTTGATCATGTTGAGGGGAGTCCCTCCAACTTGCCAAGCAGGACAGTCACTGATGGTATACGCGTCCTTGGTCGGCTTGATGTAAAAGCCGTGGCATTTCTCTTCTTGAGTTCGGAGACCAGTAAGCTCACAAAAGGTCTCCAAAATTTTGATGTTATAACACATGCCTTCCCATGAGTCGCTCAGAAGCACCAGATCATCTGCGAAGGCCATGGCCGTAATCTTAAATCCACCAAGATGGAATCCACACCCTTCCGTTTCCAGTTTACATAGGAGAGGATCCAGCGCCAGGTTGAATAACAAAAGTGACATTGGGTTGCCCTGTTTAACACCGGAGCAGGTGTTAATGGGGTCTGTTTTCCCATTCTTGGCGACGATGTACGTCTTAATATTCCTGTACATCTCACCAATTAGATGGATTATATGGGAATCAACTCCCCTCTTAACCAAACCAGCTATAATATGCTGCTGGCAAACGGTATCAAATGCCTTGGCAATATCCACAAATACCACCCCCAAACTTCTATGTTCCTGTTTTGCCTTCTTAACCAAAAGCTGTAACAGCTTAAGGTTCTCAGAACAGCCTGATGCGCTGATAAAACCCCGTTGTCTGGGGTTAATGGGACATGCACGGGCCAGTCTCGCATTCGCGATCCTGGAGAACAACCTAAACACCACTGAAGCAATGGTGATAGGCCTCCAGTTGTTGATATCACCAGGTTTCTCCTCATTGGATGACTTGGGTATCAAAACTGTCAGGCAGTCCCGCAGCGCGTCCGGTAAAGTTCCGGTGGCAAGCCAGAGGTTGAAGATCTCTGTCAACTGGGAGAACTTAGGGTCTATTTTAATACGATGACCCAGAGCAATCCCATCTGGCCCAGGAGCGGAGGTTTTACACATCTCATTCAAGTTCTTACCAGTCTCTCTCTGAAATCAGGTCTCGAAACATGGTGTTATCCGCCTCCCTATATACTGGGAAGGATTCAAGACCACTAAAACAGACAGATGTTTCCCATCTCTCTTTAAATGTGCACTGTGGATAACACCAGATGGTATTTGGCACTGCAGGGCTTCCGTGTTATCCAAAATAACCCGTGCCAACCTCCCTCTATGTATCTGAAACAACCTCTGATATCTCAGATATTTTCCTCGCTTAACGGCCCTTTTCTGCATCCGTTTAGTTGTCACCCCGGATGCTTTTTGGCCTCGAGGCCCCCGGGGCCTTCGCGGCTTAGACACTTTATGGTTAAGCCTATCCTGGCTATCCCGAAACTTCTCATACACTTCGTTCACCACTGATTGCGGATCTTGCCCCTGCATTATTTTCTCAAAGGCCTCCTGACACACGGTGAACTCGCCTGCCGATAGCTTCAGCTTGATGATATCATGATAGTGGAGCACCAAGCGTCCCTCACTTTGCCCCTTAGCAGATTGGGGAGGTTCTTCTCTGCCTACAGCCCCGCCTTCTCTAAATCGAACTTTCTTTGAGGGACCTTTTCCTAGAAGGCGTCTTTTGTCACTAATCTGCTTTGGCGTCTTAGATGGCAAGTGCTCCGCTATTAGCTGATTGATGTTCCTGCTACCAGCAAACTTAACCACCAATTGATTCAGGAGAGCCTCTTCCTCCTCGGTCCATACCTTCTTATGGGCCCCCCGCAAAGATGTTTCTTTGGGGTGAGAGGCAGCTATCCGTTCCACATTACACACAAGAGGATGTTGTAACCTCTTGTGCTGTCCCAGTCCAATCTTTGTAGCAAAACCTCTAGAGCACACCTCACAGACCCAGCTACCCGTAGGGGCCACAAATCCTTCACCTTTGCACCGAGGGACATGACAGGAGATACTGTGGTATTTCAGATTTTGTTTACCACACTTAGAGCACCTAAACCAGATCTTATTACAGCCATGGGACGTCTTTAGATGGTCTGTTAACCCCAGCGTATTAGTAAACCGGGTCAGACACCTTGGACATGATGGATTTTTGTCCGGGACAGACATAACAGGAGTTCCTGTAATTGTTCCGCCCCCTCTGATCCCGGAGGAGTCCCAGGTGTCATTGGCTCCTCTATTTCTCTTGTTTCACACCCATTTATTTCTTCCTGAACCAGCCCAAAGGGCAAGATTTCATAAGGTTCAGGAAATACAGCCAGACAATCTGCGGTGTTACCCAGATGGCTCCCAACTTCAAGAGCAACTTTGGAGTTTATAAACTCCAAAGGTACAAGATTGATTCTTTCCTCCTCTAACACCACAGATAGTGGTGGAATTCTGGCCTCTCTAACCCACAGATCTAAAGGGTCAGTTTGGGTGGCCGTAGACACGTACCGCAAAGCCACAGATTGTACCATTGTCAAGACCGAGATGGCGTTTGGTCAAATCTAAAAGAGGGTTGTCAGAGTCTGCAGGTGGAACCCTCGACCAACCTGCAGACTGTGTCCAACTAATGCCCGTGGACAAGGCTTTGGGCAACAGCAAATAGCTGCGCCAATAAATTTGTTTCTGCGATTTGTGAATCTACCACTGGGTGGCGAGTCCAGCAATAGGGAGGGGAGATATTACCCCCTCACTCACACTGGGGCAGAGGTCGACTTAGTTACCCTTACGGGTATCCGGCGGGACCACGAGGAGGTGCGACCTCTGCAGCTATGCCCAGTTAGTAACTATGGCTATTTAATAAACATATAAAATGGTATGTTTCTTTTCTGGGTTAAGTAAAGGTGGCCCGTCCACCTGGTCGAATCCAAATTTGTAGCCCAAATATGGGCAAGACGCGTTATGACGGGTGAACCCCTCCCACCCAAAACCAATTCCACTGTCCAGCTCGAACCACTCAGGGAAGGGGCCTTTATTGTAAAGGTACAAACAATCTGGCTTTGCTTGCGAACATATGTACGATATCTACAGAAGAGAAGAGTGCTCTGGATGCCAGGGCCCGGGCTAGTCTCCCTAGCCTCGTTTTAGAGAGTCCCAAGGCCTGTAGCAATTCAGAGTTCCTCTCATACCATTTCCCCCGCGCTCCTAAGGGGAAACCAGTGAACTCTACAGATGTTACATTAGTGAGGTCACAAATCTGTGGAAGAAGGATACTTTTTTGCCTTCTCCACAGCGGCCCCTTTCAGTGAAGAATTGCTGTGCTCGTATCTCACTGTTACGTCCACTACAAGTGCCTTAGCATCCTTCACAAAGATTAAATCAGGCTTAAATAACTCATTTTCTTCATCTCTCAAATGCGGCTCCTGGAAAACCGTCCAATTCTCCCTCTTAGCTTCTCGGCTAAGGGTTTCGCAGATGAAATTATGCCTTTTAATTCTGGCGTCCTGAGTAATTGGGCATTTTCCGATGACATGGGACGCTGATTCATATTCGGCGCCGCAGTGTCTGCAGGATCGAACACAGACATCGTGTCTACCCCTTGCTAAGAATTCCCGAGTGGGGTAGACCTTCGCTCTTAATTGCAGCGCCGTTATGAGTTTTCTGTGAGGGATGCTGCGGTAATGCATCAACCAGTCATTACTGATCTTATCATTCTCAAAATTTTCGATCCCATGGCCCTGGGCAACCAGATGTTTCCATTTATTGAATTCCACCTTCCGCCAGTCACAGGGCCTAGGAAGGCGAAGCTTGGAACGTGGTGCCTCCCACTCAGACAAGGCTTCACTCCCCTCGCTAGCGACTTCCATCAATGGGATGGGGTCCCAAATTTGGGGGACGGACTCTCGTACACCCCCAGCTTTAACCCATAATTTCTCATGTATCAATTCTAGATGTTCACCCTTCAAAAAAGAAACCAAGGTCCCATCCGAAGATTGAGCTAATCTGTGCAATCTTCGCGCTTGAATACTAGGTATAAGCGCCGCCAATTTGATAAACCCCAGCCCTCCGTCTTTAAATCTCGAATACAGGATGGCATCACATGTACAAGTTGGGAGATGAAGCCGCTCCTTGACCGATTTTTTTTATCATCAAGTCAAGGGATTCGAGGAGCCCAGTTTTTACATTGGTATGGTCAGCCAGATATATCAGTCTAGGGATGGTATATGTCCTATCGGCTTTCTGAAGAGGTTTAAGTGGTGCGCTACCAATCCGATGAAGCCATTCTTCAAGTTTCGTAGGAAGGCCAGGATCAGCGAAACCGGTCCAAGGGTCAATCTGTGTGCCAAGATATTTCTCTGAGCTTCCCGGGTTGATCATGTTGAGGGGAGTCCCTCCAACTTGCCAAGCAGGACAGTCACTGATGGTATACGCGTCCTTGGTCGGCTTGATGTAAAAGCCGTGGCATTTCTCTTCTTGAGTTCGGAGACCAGTAAGCTCACAAAAGGTCTCCAAAATTTTGATGTTATAACACATGCCTTCCCATGAGTCGCTCAGAAGCACCAGATCATCTGCGAAGGCCATGGCCGTAATCTTAAATCCACCAAGATGGAATCCACACCCTTCCGTTTCCAGTTTACATAGGAGAGGATCCAGCGCCAGGTTGAATAACAAAAGTGACATTGGGTTGCCCTGTTTAACACCGGAGCAGGTGTTAATGGGGTCTGTTTTCCCATTCTTGGCGACGATGTACGTCTTAATATTCCTGTACATCTCACCAATTAGATGGATTATATGGGAATCAACTCCCCTCTTAACCAAACCAGCTATAATATGCTGCTGGCAAACGGTATCAAATGCCTTGGCAATATCCACAAATACCACCCCCAAACTTCTATGTTCCTGTTTTGCCTTCTTAACCAAAAGCTGTAACAGCTTAAGGTTCTCAGAACAGCCTGATGCGCTGATAAAACCCCGTTGTCTGGGGTTAATGGGACATGCACGGGCCAGTCTCGCATTCGCGATCCTGGAGAACAACCTAAACACCACTGAAGCAATGGTGATAGGCCTCCAGTTGTTGATATCACCAGGTTTCTCCTCATTGGATGACTTGGGTATCAAAACTGTCAGGCAGTCCCGCAGCGCGTCCGGTAAAGTTCCGGTGGCAAGCCAGAGGTTGAAGATCTCTGTCAACTGGGAGAACTTAGGGTCTATTTTAATACGATGACCCAGAGCAATCCCATCTGGCCCAGGAGCGGAGGTTTTACACATCTCATTCAAGTTCTTACCAGTCTCTCTCTGAAATCAGGTCTCGAAACATGGTGTTATCCGCCTCCCTATATACTGGGAAGGATTCAAGACCACTAAAACAGACAGATGTTTCCCATCTCTCTTTAAATGTGCACTGTGGATAACACCAGATGGTATTTGGCACTGCAGGGCTTCCGTGTTATCCAAAATAACCCGTGCCAACCTCCCTCTATGTATCTGAAACAACCTCTGATATCTCAGATATTTTCCTCGCTTAACGGCCCTTTTCTGCATCCGTTTAGTTGTCACCCCGGATGCTTTTTGGCCTCGAGGCCCCCGGGGCCTTCGCGGCTTAGACACTTTATGGTTAAGCCTATCCTGGCTATCCCGAAACTTCTCATACACTTCGTTCACCACTGATTGCGGATCTTGCCCCTGCATTATTTTCTCAAAGGCCTCCTGACACACGGTGAACTCGCCTGCCGATAGCTTCAGCTTGATGATATCATGATAGTGGAGCACCAAGCGTCCCTCACTTTGCCCCTTAGCAGATTGGGGAGGTTCTTCTCTGCCTACAGCCCCGCCTTCTCTAAATCGAACTTTCTTTGAGGGACCTTTTCCTAGAAGGCGTCTTTTGTCACTAATCTGCTTTGGCGTCTTAGATGGCAAGTGCTCCGCTATTAGCTGATTGATGTTCCTGCTACCAGCAAACTTAACCACCAATTGATTCAGGAGAGCCTCTTCCTCCTCGGTCCATACCTTCTTATGGGCCCCCCGCAAAGATGTTTCTTTGGGGTGAGAGGCAGCTATCCGTTCCACATTACACACAAGAGGATGTTGTAACCTCTTGTGCTGTCCCAGTCCAATCTTTGTAGCAAAACCTCTAGAGCACACCTCACAGACCCAGCTACCCGTAGGGGCCACAAATCCTTCACCTTTGCACCGAGGGACATGACAGGAGATACTGTGGTATTTCAGATTTTGTTTACCACACTTAGAGCACCTAAACCAGATCTTATTACAGCCATGGGACGTCTTTAGATGGTCTGTTAACCCCAGCGTATTAGTAAACCGGGTCAGACACCTTGGACATGATGGATTTTTGTCCGGGACAGACATAACAGGAGTTCCTGTAATTGTTCCGCCCCCTCTGATCCCGGAGGAGTCCCAGGTGTCATTGGCTCCTCTATTTCTCTTGTTTCACACCCATTTATTTCTTCCTGAACCAGCCCAAAGGGCAAGATTTCATAAGGTTCAGGAAATACAGCCAGACAATCTGCGGTGTTACCCAGATGGCTCCCAACTTCAAGAGCAACTTTGGAGTTTATAAACTCCAAAGGTACAAGATTGATTCTTTCCTCCTCTAACACCACAGATAGTGGTGGAATTCTGGCCTCTCTAACCCACAGATCTAAAGGGTCAGTTTGGGTGGCCGTAGACACGTACCGCAAAGCCACAGATTGTACCATTGTCAAGACCGAGATGGCGTTTGGTCAAATCTAAAAGAGGGTTGTCAGAGTCTGCAGGTGGAACCCTCGACCAACCTGCAGACTGTGTCCAACTAATGCCCGTGGACAAGGCTTTGGGCAACAGCAAATAGCTGCGCCAATAAATTTGTTTCTGCGATTTGTGAATCTACCACTGGGTGGCGAGTCCAGCAATAGGGAGGGGAGATATTACCCCCTCACTCACACTGGGGCAGAGGTCGACTTAGTTACCCTTACGGGTATCCGGCGGGACCACGAGGAGGTGCGACCTCTGCAGCTATGCCCAGTTAGTAACTATGGCTATTTAATAAACATATAAAATGGTATGTTTCTTTTCTGGGTTAAGTAAAGGTGGCCCGTCCACCTGGTCGAATCCAAATTTGTAGCCCAAATATGGGCAAGACGCGTTATGACGGGTGAACCCCTCCCACCCAAAACCAATTCCACTGTCCAGCTCGAACCACTCAGGGAAGGGGCCTTTATTGTAAAGGTACAAACAATCTGGCTTTGCTTGCGAACATATGTACGATATCTACAGAAGAGAAGAGTGCTCTGGATGCCAGGGCCCGGGCTAGTCTCCCTAGCCTCGTTTTAGAGAGTCCCAAGGCCTGTAGCAATTCAGAGTTCCTCTCATACCATTTCCCCCGCGCTCCTAAGGGGAAACCAGTGAACTCTACAGATGTTACATTAGTGAGGTCACAAATCTGTGGAAGAAGGATACTTTTTTGCCTTCTCCACAGCGGCCCCTTTCAGTGAAGAATTGCTGTGCTCGTATCTCACTGTTACGTCCACTACAAGTGCCTTAGCATCCTTCACAAAGATTAAATCAGGCTTAAATAACTCATTTTCTTCATCTCTCAAATGCGGCTCCTGGAAAACCGTCCAATTCTCCCTCTTAGCTTCTCGGCTAAGGGTTTCGCAGATGAAATTATGCCTTTTAATTCTGGCGTCCTGAGTAATTGGGCATTTTCCGATGACATGGGACGCTGATTCATATTCGGCGCCGCAGTGTCTGCAGGATCGAACACAGACATCGTGTCTACCCCTTGCTAAGAATTCCCGAGTGGGGTAGACCTTCGCTCTTAATTGCAGCGCCGTTATGAGTTTTCTGTGAGGGATGCTGCGGTAATGCATCAACCAGTCATTACTGATCTTATCATTCTCAAAATTTTCGATCCCATGGCCCTGGGCAACCAGATGTTTCCATTTATTGAATTCCACCTTCCGCCAGTCACAGGGCCTAGGAAGGCGAAGCTTGGAACGTGGTGCCTCCCACTCAGACAAGGCTTCACTCCCCTCGCTAGCGACTTCCATCAATGGGATGGGGTCCCAAATTTGGGGGACGGACTCTCGTACACCCCCAGCTTTAACCCATAATTTCTCATGTATCAATTCTAGATGTTCACCCTTCAAAAAAGAAACCAAGGTCCCATCCGAAGATTGAGCTAATCTGTGCAATCTTCGCGCTTGAATACTAGGTATAAGCGCCGCCAATTTGATAAACCCCAGCCCTCCGTCTTTAAATCTCGAATACAGGATGGCATCACATGTACAAGTTGGGAGATGAAGCCGCTCCTTGACCGATTTTTTTTATCATCAAGTCAAGGGATTCGAGGAGCCCAGTTTTTACATTGGTATGGTCAGCCAGATATATCAGTCTAGGGATGGTATATGTCCTATCGGCTTTCTGAAGAGGTTTAAGTGGTGCGCTACCAATCCGATGAAGCCATTCTTCAAGTTTCGTAGGAAGGCCAGGATCAGCGAAACCGGTCCAAGGGTCAATCTGTGTGCCAAGATATTTCTCTGAGCTTCCCGGGTTGATCATGTTGAGGGGAGTCCCTCCAACTTGCCAAGCAGGACAGTCACTGATGGTATACGCGTCCTTGGTCGGCTTGATGTAAAAGCCGTGGCATTTCTCTTCTTGAGTTCGGAGACCAGTAAGCTCACAAAAGGTCTCCAAAATTTTGATGTTATAACACATGCCTTCCCATGAGTCGCTCAGAAGCACCAGATCATCTGCGAAGGCCATGGCCGTAATCTTAAATCCACCAAGATGGAATCCACACCCTTCCGTTTCCAGTTTACATAGGAGAGGATCCAGCGCCAGGTTGAATAACAAAAGTGACATTGGGTTGCCCTGTTTAACACCGGAGCAGGTGTTAATGGGGTCTGTTTTCCCATTCTTGGCGACGATGTACGTCTTAATATTCCTGTACATCTCACCAATTAGATGGATTATATGGGAATCAACTCCCCTCTTAACCAAACCAGCTATAATATGCTGCTGGCAAACGGTATCAAATGCCTTGGCAATATCCACAAATACCACCCCCAAACTTCTATGTTCCTGTTTTGCCTTCTTAACCAAAAGCTGTAACAGCTTAAGGTTCTCAGAACAGCCTGATGCGCTGATAAAACCCCGTTGTCTGGGGTTAATGGGACATGCACGGGCCAGTCTCGCATTCGCGATCCTGGAGAACAACCTAAACACCACTGAAGCAATGGTGATAGGCCTCCAGTTGTTGATATCACCAGGTTTCTCCTCATTGGATGACTTGGGTATCAAAACTGTCAGGCAGTCCCGCAGCGCGTCCGGTAAAGTTCCGGTGGCAAGCCAGAGGTTGAAGATCTCTGTCAACTGGGAGAACTTAGGGTCTATTTTAATACGATGACCCAGAGCAATCCCATCTGGCCCAGGAGCGGAGGTTTTACACATCTCATTCAAGTTCTTACCAGTCTCTCTCTGAAATCAGGTCTCGAAACATGGTGTTATCCGCCTCCCTATATACTGGGAAGGATTCAAGACCACTAAAACAGACAGATGTTTCCCATCTCTCTTTAAATGTGCACTGTGGATAACACCAGATGGTATTTGGCACTGCAGGGCTTCCGTGTTATCCAAAATAACCCGTGCCAACCTCCCTCTATGTATCTGAAACAACCTCTGATATCTCAGATATTTTCCTCGCTTAACGGCCCTTTTCTGCATCCGTTTAGTTGTCACCCCGGATGCTTTTTGGCCTCGAGGCCCCCGGGGCCTTCGCGGCTTAGACACTTTATGGTTAAGCCTATCCTGGCTATCCCGAAACTTCTCATACACTTCGTTCACCACTGATTGCGGATCTTGCCCCTGCATTATTTTCTCAAAGGCCTCCTGACACACGGTGAACTCGCCTGCCGATAGCTTCAGCTTGATGATATCATGATAGTGGAGCACCAAGCGTCCCTCACTTTGCCCCTTAGCAGATTGGGGAGGTTCTTCTCTGCCTACAGCCCCGCCTTCTCTAAATCGAACTTTCTTTGAGGGACCTTTTCCTAGAAGGCGTCTTTTGTCACTAATCTGCTTTGGCGTCTTAGATGGCAAGTGCTCCGCTATTAGCTGATTGATGTTCCTGCTACCAGCAAACTTAACCACCAATTGATTCAGGAGAGCCTCTTCCTCCTCGGTCCATACCTTCTTATGGGCCCCCCGCAAAGATGTTTCTTTGGGGTGAGAGGCAGCTATCCGTTCCACATTACACACAAGAGGATGTTGTAACCTCTTGTGCTGTCCCAGTCCAATCTTTGTAGCAAAACCTCTAGAGCACACCTCACAGACCCAGCTACCCGTAGGGGCCACAAATCCTTCACCTTTGCACCGAGGGACATGACAGGAGATACTGTGGTATTTCAGATTTTGTTTACCACACTTAGAGCACCTAAACCAGATCTTATTACAGCCATGGGACGTCTTTAGATGGTCTGTTAACCCCAGCGTATTAGTAAACCGGGTCAGACACCTTGGACATGATGGATTTTTGTCCGGGACAGACATAACAGGAGTTCCTGTAATTGTTCCGCCCCCTCTGATCCCGGAGGAGTCCCAGGTGTCATTGGCTCCTCTATTTCTCTTGTTTCACACCCATTTATTTCTTCCTGAACCAGCCCAAAGGGCAAGATTTCATAAGGTTCAGGAAATACAGCCAGACAATCTGCGGTGTTACCCAGATGGCTCCCAACTTCAAGAGCAACTTTGGAGTTTATAAACTCCAAAGGTACAAGATTGATTCTTTCCTCCTCTAACACCACAGATAGTGGTGGAATTCTGGCCTCTCTAACCCACAGATCTAAAGGGTCAGTTTGGGTGGCCGTAGACACGTACCGCAAAGCCACAGATTGTACCATTGTCAAGACCGAGATGGCGTTTGGTCAAATCTAAAAGAGGGTTGTCAGAGTCTGCAGGTGGAACCCTCGACCAACCTGCAGACTGTGTCCAACTAATGCCCGTGGACAAGGCTTTGGGCAACAGCAAATAGCTGCGCCAATAAATTTGTTTCTGCAATTTGTGAATCTACCACTGGGTGGCGAGTCCAGCAATAGGGAGGGGAGATATTACCCCCTCACTCACACTGGGGCAGAGGTCGACTTAGTTACCCTTACGGGTATCCGGCGGGACCACGAGGAGGTGCGACCTCTGCAGCTATGCCCAGTTAGTAACTATGGCTATTTAATAAACATATAAAATGGTATGTTTCTTTTCTGGGTTAAGTAAAGGTGGCCCGTCCACCTGGTCGAATCCAAATTTGTAGCCCAAATATGGGCAAGACGCGTTATGACGGGTGAACCCCTCCCACCCAAAACCAATTCCACTGTCCAGCTCGAACCACTCAGGGAAGGGGCCTTTATTGTAAAGGTACAAACAATCTGGCTTTGCTTGCGAACATATGTACGATATCTACAGAAGAGAAGAGTGCTCTGGATGCCAGGGCCCGGGCTAGTCTCCCTAGCCTCGTTTTAGAGAGTCCCAAGGCCTGTAGCAATTCAGAGTTCCTCTCATACCATTTCCCCCGCGCTCCTAAGGGGAAACCAGTGAACTCTACAGATGTTACATTAGTGAGGTCACAAATCTGTGGAAGAAGGATACTTTTTTGCCTTCTCCACAGCGGCCCCTTTCAGTGAAGAATTGCTGTGCTCGTATCTCACTGTTACGTCCACTACAAGTGCCTTAGCATCCTTCACAAAGATTAAATCAGGCTTAAATAACTCATTTTCTTCATCTCTCAAATGCGGCTCCTGGAAAACCGTCCAATTCTCCCTCTTAGCTTCTCGGCTAAGGGTTTCGCAGATGAAATTATGCCTTTTAATTCTGGCGTCCTGAGTAATTGGGCATTTTCCGATGACATGGGACGCTGATTCATATTCGGCGCCGCAGTGTCTGCAGGATCGAACACAGACATCGTGTCTACCCCTTGCTAAGAATTCCCGAGTGGGGTAGACCTTCGCTCTTAATTGCAGCGCCGTTATGAGTTTTCTGTGCGGGATGCTGCGGTAATGCATCAACCAGTCATTACTGATCTTATCATTCTCAAAATTTTCGATCCCATGGCCCTGGGCAACCAGATGTTTCCATTTATTGAATTCCACCTTCCGCCAGTCACAGGGCCTAGGAAGGCGAAGCTTGGAACGTGGTGCCTCCCACTCAGACAAGGCTTCACTCCCCTCGCTAGCGACTTCCATCAATGGGATGGGGTCCCAAATTTGGGGGACGGACTCTCGTACACCCCCAGCTTTAACCCATAATTTCTCATGTATCAATTCTAGATGTTCACCCTTCAAAAAAGAAACCAAGGTCCCATCCGAAGATTGAGCTAATCTGTGCAATCTTCGCGCTTGAATACTAGGTATAAGCGCCGCCAATTTGATAAACCCCAGCCCTCTGTCTTTAAATCTCGAATACAGGATGGCATCACATGTACAAGTTGGGAGATGAAGCCGCTCCTTGACCGATTTTTTTTATCATCAAGTCAAGGGATTCGAGGAGCCCAGTTTTTACATTGGTATGGTCAGCCAGATATATCAGTCTAGGGATGGTATATGTCCTATCGGCTTTCTGAAGAGGTTTAAGTGGTGCGCTACCAATCCGATGAAGCCATTCTTCAAGTTTCGTAGGAAGGCCAGGATCAGCGAAACCGGTCCAAGGGTCAATCTGTGTGCCAAGATATTTCTCTGAGCTTCCCGGGTTGATCATGTTGAGGGGAGTCCCTCCAACTTGCCAAGCAGGACAGTCACTGATGGTATACGCGTCCTTGGTCGGCTTGATGTAAAAGCCGTGGCATTTCTCTTCTTGAGTTCGGAGACCAGTAAGCTCACAAAAGGTCTCCAAAATTTTGATGTTATAACACATGCCTTCCCATGAGTCGCTCAGAAGCACCAGATCATCTGCGAAGGCCATGGCCGTAATCTTAAATCCACCAAGATGGAATCCACACCCTTCCGTTTCCAGTTTACATAGGAGAGGATCCAGCGCCAGGTTGAATAACAAAAGTGACATTGGGTTGCCCTGTTTAACACCGGAGCAGGTGTTAATGGGGTCTGTTTTCCCATTCTTGGCGACGATGTACGTCTTAATATTCCTGTACATCTCACCAATTAGATGGATTATATGGGAATCAACTCCCCTCTTAACCAAACCAGCTATAATATGCTGCTGGCAAACGGTATCAAATGCCTTGGCAATATCCACAAATACCACCCCCAAACTTCTATGTTCCTGTTTTGCCTTCTTAACCAAAAGCTGTAACAGCTTAAGGTTCTCAGAACAGCCTGATGCGCTGATAAAACCCCGTTGTCTGGGGTTAATGGGACATGCACGGGCCAGTCTCGCATTCGCGATCCTGGAGAACAACCTAAACACCACTGAAGCAATGGTGATAGGCCTCCAGTTGTTGATATCACCAGGTTTCTCCTCATTGGATGACTTGGGTATCAAAACTGTCAGGCAGTCCCGCAGCGCGTCCGGTAAAGTTCCGGTGGCAAGCCAGAGGTTGAAGATCTCTGTCAACTGGGAGAACTTAGGGTCTATTTTAATACGATGACCCAGAGCAATCCCATCTGGCCCAGGAGCGGAGGTTTTACACATCTCATTCAAGTTCTTACCAGTCTCTCTCTGAAATCAGGTCTCGAAACATGGTGTTATCCGCCTCCCTATATACTGGGAAGGATTCAAGACCACTAAAACAGACAGATGTTTCCCATCTCTCTTTAAATGTGCACTGTGGATAACACCAGATGGTATTTGGCACTGCAGGGCTTCCGTGTTATCCAAAATAACCCGTGCCAACCTCCCTCTATGTATCTGAAACAACCTCTGATATCTCAGATATTTTCCTCGCTTAACGGCCCTTTTCTGCATCCGTTTAGTTGTCACCCTGGATGCTTTTTGGCCTCGAGGCCCCCGGGGCCTTCGCGGCTTAGACACTTTATGGTTAAGCCTATCCTGGCTATCCCGAAACTTCTCATACACTTCGTTCACCACTGATTGCGGATCTTGCCCCTGCATTATTTTCTCAAAGGCCTCCTGACACACGGTGAACTCGCCGGCCGATAGCTTCAGCTTGATGATATCATGATAGTGGAGCACCAAGCGTCCCTCACTTTGCCCCTTAGCAGATTGGGGAGGTTCTTCTCTGCCTACAGCCCCGCCTTCTCTAAATCGAACTTTCTTTGAGGGACCTTTTCCTAGAAGGCGTCTTTTGTCACTAATCTGCTTTGGCGTCTTAGATGGCAAGTGCTCCGCTATTAGCTGATTGATGTTCCTGCTACCAGCAAACTTAACCACCAATTGATTCAGGAGAGCCTCTTCCTCCTCGGTCCATACCTTCTTATGGGCCCCCCGCAAAGATGTTTCTTTGGGGTGAGAGGCAGCTATCCGTTCCACATTACACACAAGAGGATGTTGTAACCTCTTGTGCTGTCCCAGTCCAATCTTTGTAGCAAAACCTCTAGAGCACACCTCACAGACCCAGCTACCCGTAGGGGCCACAAATCCTTCACCTTTGCACCGAGGGACATGACAGGAGATACTGTGGTATTTCAGATTTTGTTTACCACACTTAGAGCACCTAAACCAGATCTTATTACAGCCATGGGACGTCTTTAGATGGTCTGTTAACCCCAGCGTATTAGTAAACCGGGTCAGACACCTTGGACATGATGGATTTTTGTCCGGGACAGACATAACAGGAGTTCCTGTAATTGTTCCGCCCCCTCTGATCCCGGAGGAGTCCCAGGTGTCATTGGCTCCTCTATTTCTCTTGTTTCACACCCATTTATTTCTTCCTGAACCAGCCCAAAGGGCAAGATTTCATAAGGTTCAGGAAATACAGCCAGACAATCTGCGGTGTTACCCAGATGGCTCCCAACTTCAAGAGCAACTTTGGAGTTTATAAACTCCAAAGGTACAAGATTGATTCTTTCCTCCTCTAACACCACAGATAGTGGTGGAATTCTGGCCTCTCTAACCCACAGATCTAAAGGGTCAGTTTGGGTGGCCGTAGACACGTACCGCAAAGCCACAGATTGTACCATTGTCAAGACCGAGATGGCGTTTGGTCAAATCTAAAAGAGGGTTGTCAGAGTCTGCAGGTGGAACCCTCGACCAACCTGCAGACTGTGTCCAACTAATGCCCGTGGACAAGGCTTTGGGCAACAGCAAATAGCTGCGCCAATAAATTTGTTTCTGCGATTTGTGAATCTACCACTGGGTGGCGAGTCCAGCAATAGGGAGGGGAGATATTACCCCCTCACTCACACTGGGGCAGAGGTCGACTTAGTTACCCTTACGGGTATCCGGCGGGACCACGAGGAGGTGCGACCTCTGCAGCTATGCCCAGTTAGTAACTATGGCTATTTAATAAACATATAAAATGGTATGTTTCTTTTCTGGGTTAAGTAAAGGTGGCCCGTCCACCTGGTCGAATCCAAATTTGTAGCCCAAATATGGGCAAGACGCGTTATGACGGGTGAACCCCTCCCACCCAAAACCAATTCCACTGTCCAGCTCGAACCACTCAGGGAAGGGGCCTTTATTGTAAAGGTACAAACAATCTGGCTTTGCTTGCGAACATATGTACGATATCTACAGAAGAGAAGAGTGCTCTGGATGCCAGGGCCCGGGCTAGTCTCCCTAGCCTCGTTTTAGAGAGTCCCAAGGCCTGTAGCAATTCAGAGTTCCTCTCATACCATTTCCCCCGCGCTCCTAAGGGGAAACCAGTGAACTCTACAGATGTTACATTAGTGAGGTCACAAATCTGTGGAAGAAGGATACTTTTTTGCCTTCTCCACAGCGGCCCCTTTCAGTGAAGAATTGCTGTGCTCGTATCTCACTGTTACGTCCACTACAAGTGCCTTAGCATCCTTCACAAAGATTAAATCAGGCTTAAATAACTCATTTTCTTCATCTCTCAAATGCGGCTCCTGGAAAACCGTCCAATTCTCCCTCTTAGCTTCTCGGCTAAGGGTTTCGCAGATGAAATTATGCCTTTTAATTCTGGCGTCCTGAGTAATTGGGCATTTTCCGATGACATGGGACGCTGATTCATATTCGGCGCCGCAGTGTCTGCAGGATCGAACACAGACATCGTGTCTACCCCTTGCTAAGAATTCCCGAGTGGGGTAGACCTTCGCTCTTAATTGCAGCGCCGTTATGAGTTTTCTGTGAGGGATGCTGCGGTAATGCATCAACCAGTCATTACTGATCTTATCATTCTCAAAATTTTCGATCCCATGGCCCTGGGCAACCAGATGTTTCCATTTATTGAATTCCACCTTCCGCCAGTCACAGGGCCTAGGAAGGCGAAGCTTGGAACGTGGTGCCTCCCACTCAGACAAGGCTTCACTCCCCTCGCTAGCGACTTCCATCAATGGGATGGGGTCCCAAATTTGGGGGACGGACTCTCGTACACCCCCAGCTTTAACCCATAATTTCTCATGTATCAATTCTAGATGTTCACCCTTCAAAAAAGAAACCAAGGTCCCATCCGAAGATTGAGCTAATCTGTGCAATCTTCGCGCTTGAATACTAGGTATAAGCGCCGCCAATTTGATAAACCCCAGCCCTCCGTCTTTAAATCTCGAATACAGGATGGCATCACATGTACAAGT
This sequence comes from Aphelocoma coerulescens, assembly GCF_041296385.1. NCBI lineage: Eukaryota > Metazoa > Chordata > Aves > Passeriformes > Corvidae > Aphelocoma > Aphelocoma coerulescens. The sequence continues at coordinate 2,164,833 of NW_027183981.1, read as the reverse complement.
TGGGAGATGAAGCCGCTCCTTGACCGATTTTTTGTATCATCAAGTCAAGGGATTCGAGGAGCCCAGTTTTTACATTGGTATGGTCAGCCAGATATATCAGTCTAGGGATGGTATATGTCCTATCGGCTTTCTGAAGAGGTTTAAGTGGTGCGCTACCAATCCGATGAAGCCATTCTTCAAGTTTCGTAGGAAGGCCAGGATCAGCGAAACCGGTCCAAGGGTCAATCTGTGTGCCAAGATATTTCTCTGAGCTTCCCGGGTTGATCATGTTGAGGGGAGTCCCTCCAACTTGCCAAGCAGGACAGTCACTGATGGTATACGCGTCCTTGGTCGGCTTGATGTAAAAGCCGTGGCATTTCTCTTCTTGAGTTCGGAGACCAGTAAGCTCACAAAAGGTCTCCAAAATTTTGTGTTATAACACATGCCTTCCCATGAGTCGCTCAGAAGCACCAGATCATCTGCGAAGGCCATGGCCGTAATCTTAAATCCACCAAGATGGAATCCACACCCTTCCGTTTCCAGTTTACATAGGAGAGGATCCAGCGCCAGGTTGAATAACAAAAGTGACATTGGGTTGCCCTGTTTAACACCGGAGCAGGTGTTAATGGGGTCTGTTTTCCCATTCTTGGCGACGATGTACGTCTTAATATTCCTGTACATCTCACCAATTAGATGGATTATATGGGAATCAACTCCCCTCTTAACCAAACCAGCTATAATATGCTGCTGGCAAACGGTATCAAATGCCTTGGCAATATCCACAAATACCACCCCCAAACTTCTATGTTCCTGTTTTGCCTTCTTAACCAAAAGCTGTAACAGCTTAAGGTTCTCAGAACAGCCTGATGCGCTGATAAAACCCCGTTGTCTGGGGTTAATGGGACATGCACGGGCCAGTCTCGCATTCGCGATCCTGGAGAACAACCTAAACACCACTGAAGCAATGGTGATAGGCCTCCAGTTGTTGATATCACCAGGTTTCTCCTCATTGGATGACTTGGGTATCAAAACTGTCAGGCAGTCCCGCAGCGCGTCCGGTAAAGTTCCGGTGGCAAGCCAGAGGTTGAAGATCTCTGTCAACTGGGAGAACTTAGGGTCTATTTTAATAAGATGACCCAGAGCAATCCCATCTGGCCCAGGAGCGGAGGTTTTACACATCTCATTCAAGTTCTTACCAGTCTCTCTCTGAAATCAGGTCTCGAAACATGGTGTTATCCGCCTCCCTATATACTGGGAAGGATTCAAGACCACTAAAACAGACAGATGTTTCCCATCTCTCTTTAAATGTGCACTGTGGATAACACCAGATGGTATTTGGCACTGCAGGGCTTCCGTGTTATCCAAAATAACCCGTGCCAACCTCCCTCTATGTATCTGAAACAACCTCTGATATCTCAGATATTTTCCTCGCTTAACGGCCCTTTTCTGCATCCGTTTAGTTGTCACCCCGGATGCTTTTTGGCCTCGAGGCCCCCGGGGCCTTCGCGGCTTAGACACTTTATGGTTAAGCCTATCCTGGCTATCCCGAAACTTCTCATACACTTCGTTCACCACTGATTGCGGATCTTGCCCCTGCATTATTTTCTCAAAGGCCTCCTGACACACGGTGAACTCGCCGGCCGATAGCTTCAGCTTGATGATATCATGATAGTGGAGCACCAAGCGTCCCTCACTTTGCCCCTTAGCAGATTGGGGAGGTTCTTCTCTGCCTACAGCCCCGCCTTCTCTAAATCGAACTTTCTTTGAGGGACCTTTTCCTAGAAGGCGTCTTTTGTCACTAATCTGCTTTGGCGTCTTAGATGGCAAGTGCTCCGCTATTAGCTGATTGATGTTCCTGCTACCAGCAAACTTAACCACCAATTGATTCAGGAGAGCCTCTTCCTCCTCGGTCCATACCTTCTTATGGGCCCCCCGCAAAGATGTTTCTTTGGGGTGAGAGGCAGCTATCCGTTCCACATTACACACAAGAGGATGTTGTAACCTCTTGTGCTGTCCCAGTCCAATCTTTGTAGCAAAACCTCTAGAGCACACCTCACAGACCCAGCTACCCGTAGGGGCCACAAATCCTTCACCTTTGCACCGAGGGACATGACAGGAGATACTGTGGTATTTCAGATTTTGTTTACCACACTTAGAGCACCTAAACCAGATCTTATTACAGCCATGGGACGTCTTTAGATGGTCTGTTAACCCCAGCGTATTAGTAAACCGGGTCAGACACCTTGGACATGATGGATTTTTGTCCGGGACAGACATAACAGGAGTTCCTGTAATTGTTCCGCCCCCTCTGATCCCGGAGGAGTCCCAGGTGTCATTGGCTCCTCTATTTCTCT